>NC_091181.1:21777971-21887971 GCF_040958095.1 Procambarus clarkii
CTCGCATGATACCTTCCTATAATAATACTTAAACGCTTTATTTGGTCACGCTAGGTGGGCTAAATTCTTTGATCTCCATTATCTGGATTCTACTCCTCCTGACGATTTCTCCCTCCTTAAACACATTGTTGATTCAGTAAATGCCTGTTACTTTTAACTCCACCAGTTACAGTACACGTGTCGTCGCTGCTCCTTCTCAGGATGCAGCTACTCGCTTAGCCGCTTTGTCTTGCATTGGAGAGACCCCTCGGGTCTCGGTTGAATGCCAGTGTTGGCACTGTTCTCCTCCCACACCATGTAGCAACTGGTGTTCGGGACCTCAAAGATTGCCATGAGGATATTAAACATATCCTCGAAGCCCAAGGCCATTCTGTCCTGGTGGACACGTTTACTCGACCCCCCTCGTGGTCGTCGCCGTTAGACCCTTCGAGTTGTAAAAATCACCTTTTATATTAGGCCCCTTCCGCCCTCTATTATTCTTGCTGGCGCCAGATTCTCCATTCAGGAGTACATTTCGTCTCCTAGACTTTGCAATAAGTGTTGGAAGTTCGTACACGGTGTCCTTAAATGCACCAGTATTGTGCATCTATGCACCATGTGTGGGTACGATAGTCATTAAAAGTCCGAGTACACTTCTCCCCAGGTTTGCTGCCTCAATTGCGGTGAGGCCCACCCTACCTTCTCTCGATCGTGTATTCACTACAAACTCGAGGAAGCCGTCCTCAACTTGAACCACCGTGATAGTCTGTCTTTTCCTGAAGCGAGAGGCCAAGTTCGTCGTCTCACCCCTTTCGCGGGCGTATCTTACGCTCGGGTGTTGCGTTCTACCTCTCCTCGTCCTTCCCACCTTCCTCAGTCTCACAACCGTTTCCAGGCCTTAAACCCGACCTCACCCACCACCTCCTCTCCAATTCCTTTGCCTCCTGTTCCGGAAGGTCTCCCTCCTGGTTCTCCATCTGGGGTTTCCCCCATTCCTACCCAGTCTACCATATCTCCTTTGTCTTCTTCCCCATCTCCCCCCACTCTTTCTTCCCGACCAGTTTCTTGACCCTCCACGCCACCTGTCTGTCCAGGCTGATATCCATCATCCTTCCAGCAATCTTCGTGTTGTTTGCTCCCGTTCCTCTTCTCCTGCTTAGACCATTGAGTCTGTTGCCCAGTACGTTGTTACTGGAACGCCTGTCTCTTCGATTCAGAAACGTTAGCCTGGCTCCTCTCCTCCTTCCTCTCCAGCGTGTAAGAAGGCTTCGCTTTCTTCCTCGCCCCCTCCCTCTGACTCTTGTCACTACGTCCTCTCCCATTTCAGTGGTCGCACCCCCCTGTCCCGGATATGGAGGTTTCTTTCGCCCCCCAATTCCCTCTCGGTTGTTGCCCTTGCCGAGGTGCACTCCCTGATTTCTGCGCCCCCTCCTCCAGCTGTCCTTGCCTGCCCCTCTCCGTTGTCTCCTCCTCCAGACCCCATCAGTCTGCCTCTGGTCTGTCCTCTCACTCCCTTCCCACTATATTTACTAAGTTTACCCATGCCTCCTAATCCTGATTTTGCTGACCCTCCTGCTGATCTTGACCCTGATCCTGAGATTCATTAATAAACTGTGTTCTTCTTTCTGTTTATTTCTTTGTTGTTCTGTTACTGTCCTTTCTCATTGATAATGTCTATGCTTCAGTGGAATATTCGTGAATTTTATGCCAACTTAAGTGAACTCCAACTTCTAATTACACAGTTTTCACCGCTTTGTGTTTGTCTCCAGGAACCAATGCTTTGTGCTCGTCCTGGTCACTTTCCTGGTTATTCCTTTCTTTCTCCCTCCCCCAGCTCTTGCTGGGACCCATAACTCTACTGCTCTCTTAATTCGTTCTGATGTTCCCTTCGTCCCTCTACTTTTTCAGTCACCTATCCATTGTTCTGCTGCCCGGGTTTTTGTGAGTAAATGGTATACAGTCTGTTCCATTCATCTCCCCCCCCCCCTCCCCAAATGACCCGCTTTCCCTTCCTGATCTTAAGCACCTCCTGGACTCCTTGCCAGCGCCGGTGGTCCTTTTGGGTGATTTCAACTGTCGACATTCCCTCTGAGGTGATGTTCTGACAAACATCCGAGGCAGTCTTCTCGAACCGTTCTTCCTCGCTTCTTCTCTATCTCTTCTGAATTCTGGTGAGCCCATTCATATGGACTCTTGAACTTACACCCTTTCCTGTTTTGATCTTTCTCTCTGCTCGTCGTCCCTTTACTTAGATTTCACGTGGCAGGTTCTTGATGACCTCCATAACAGTGATCATTTCCCCATCCTCGTTTCCTTTTTCTCGTTACACCCTCCCGTCTCCTTCCTTTGGTAGCAGTTTGCCAAGGCTGACTGGAGCCTATTCACCCTCCGTGCTGCTACTCTCTGACCTCTCCCCTCTGCTCTTCCTCGAGCCCTCCTTCTTTTTTATGACTGTCTTCAACGTTGCCCTCCGCTCTATTCCTCGCTCTTCCTCCCGGGGCACACGGAAGTGCGTTCCCTGGTGGAATGCGGACTTTGCACGGGCTGTCAGCTGTAAGCGTGCAGCCTGGAAGAACCACCACCGCCGGCAGACGACTGATTCTTTTATTTTGTTTCGGAAGGCAAGTGCGGTGGCCAGTAGGACCATCTGTACAACTGAATGTAAGAGTTGGAAATCTTATGTTTCCACCAATACGTCCGATATTCCTCTGCTGCAGATCTGGAAGATGATCCGCAAGATTGCGGGCAAGTTCATTCCAGATGTCTCGCCGGTTTTCCAACTCCGTGGAACTCTTATGGCGGATCCAGCAAAGGTCACGACCGAACTGGATTCCCACTTTTCTTCTGTTAGCTCTGGTTCTCATCTTCCTCAGTCCTTCCCTCTTTGTTAGCCTGTTCTTGAATCTTATCCTTTAGATTTCCACACTCCTCTTCTCCTTCCCTATAACGATCCTTTCTCTGTTTCTGAACTTCAGTCTGCCCTGGCCCTCTGCGGATCTACGGCAGCGAGCTCGGATGACGTTCATTATGAGATGCTTCGCCATCTCCCTCCGTGCATGTCTCAGTATTTACCGAGTCTGTATAACCAGGTCTGCGAGTCGTCGTCTGTCCCTGAGGACTGGCTCGATGCCGTTGTACTCCCTATTCAGAAACCAGGGTCTCTCGGTACGTCCCCTAACGACTTCCGCCCTATTGCTCTCACGAGTTGTGTTTGCAAGCTCTTTGAGCGTATGGTAAAAGTCCGTCTAATGTGGTTCTTGGAACACCATCACCACCTCTCTTTCTCAATTTGGTTTTCGCAAGTGCCGCAGCACGACTGATGTCCTAGTGAACTTGGAGGTCTATATTTGTACTGCTTTTGCTGCGAAGACCTCCGTTGTTGCTGTCCTTTTTGACCTGGAAAAGGCTTATGACACGACTTGGAGATACCATATTCTGTCCCAACTTCGTTCTTTTGGCCTTCGTGGTAATCTCCCTCTCTTCCTTTAAAGCTTTCTCTCTCGTCGTGCCTTTCGAGTCAGGCTTGGTACCACTCTCTCTGCCTCTTTTCGGTAGTATGAAGGAGAGCCCCAAGGTAGTGTTCTGAGTACTACTCTTTTTCTGGTTGCCCTCAATGGTCTTCTTTCCTCCCTTCCTTCTGGCCTCTACTCCACTCTTTATGTTGACGATCTTACTCTTTGCTGTCGGGGTGATAATTCGCCTCTCCTTCAACGCCGGCTTCATCTTGCGATTGATGCCGTGTCATCTTGGGCCACCAATCATGGCTTCAAGTTCTCTACTACTAAGACTTGTGCCATGACTTTTACTCGGAAGCGGGATGTTCTTCGTCCCTCTTTGTCACTTAATGGTCATCCCCTTGAGTACAAAGATTCCACGAAGCTTTTGGGGTTATTCTTTGACATTCGTTTGTCGTGGTCGCCCCATGTTTCTTACCTCCGTGTTGAATGCTCTAAGACCCTTAACCTATTCAAGGTTTTGTCCCATACTTCTTGGGGGAGAGGATAGGCGCACGCTCCTCTTTTTGCATTCCTCTCTCGTCCTGTCTAAACTTGATTATTGGTTGCCCTGCATACTCGTCTGCTTCTTCTTCTACTCTTCGCCGTCTAGATGCTTTGCACCATACTGGGTTGCACCTCAGCTCTGGTGCTTTTGGTTCAACTCCTATCCTCAGCTTCTACGCTGACACTGGCTTTCTGTCTCTCCAGGATCGCCGTGATCGCTACAGTCTTCGCTATCTTGCGCGATCCTTACAGCATCCTCACTCTCTCCTCTATCGTGCTTTGACTTTTACCCCTCCTGTGGTTTCTGTTCCTCTTCACCACCTTCCTCTTTCTGTCCGTTTGTCTCGCTTAAAAGTTTCTCTTTCGGTTCGTATTACAAATGTTTCTCCTTGTATTGTTCCATCCTTGCCCCCGTGGAGGGTCCCCCTTCCCAAATTTTGTACTTCTTTGACCTGCATCACTAAAGCTTTTACCCCTCCTACAGTTCTGAAACGTCTCTTCCTTGAGCACTTTTCTTCTCACTCCCACTCCGTTCCCATCTTCACCGATGGGTCTAAGTCTGCTGACGGTGTGGGCTACTCTGTTGTTTTTCCTGACCACACTTACATGTGTCGCCTTCCTCTGGAGGCTAGCATCTTCACAGCAGAACTTTATGCTATTCTCTATGCTCTTCGTCGTCTTCTTTCCCGGTGTCAATCCTCCTTTGTGGTGGTAGTTTACTCACGTAGTGCCCTCATGGCTTGAGGGGTCCTTTAATCTGGTTCACCCGGTGGTCGAGATACAACATTGGCTGTTTCTTATCTCTAGTAAATTCAAGTCGGTTGCGTTTTGTTGGGTTCCCAGCCATGTTGGTGTCTCTTTAAATGAGCGTGTTGATGCTGCCACTCGGGAAGCTATCCGCACTTGTCCCATCTCCCGTAAAGGTATTCCTTATTCTGACTTTTACCCAGTTATTCATGCCTCCATCCTTGCCCGCTGGCGGTTGTCTGTCTTCTGTTATTGGTAACAAACTGCGTACTCTTAAGAGTCGTGTGCCCCAGTGGCCTTCCTCCTGCCACCGTAACCGGCAGTGGGAAAAGGCTCTGGCTAGGTTACGTATTGGCCATACCCGTTTAACTCAGTCACTTAATTAAGCGCCGCCCTGCTCCTTATTGTCCAAATTGTATTGTCCCTCTTACGGTCGTGCATATCCTTGTTGAATGTCCTGACTTCCAGGACAATCGTGTATCTTGTTTTCCGACCGTCCCCTGGGTCACTTCTCCCTCAATAGAATTCTTGGCGACTCGGATACTTTTGATATCGATTGCTTATACAGTTCTATTTTCGTATTGGCATCCTTGGTGATATTTAGCGCCCTCTGATTATCTCGCACATTTGATGGTGCTACGTAGCCTTCCTGGTTTGGGGCCTTCTATTGATAATTACTTACTTGTACATACCAGTACTAATAATGAGAAGATTTGGACATTGACTAATTTGGCCAGGGGACGAGGGGACACCTCGTCCCCTGGCACGGCTGTCTCTCTAGTTGTGACTACTGCACCTTTTAACCCCTCCCTCTCTGGGGGTTCTCAACGCCATTCTCGACACGGCCGCACTCGCTCGATTCCTTCCCTTACTGATGCGTATCCGGCCTTCTTTGGTTTCGTTTCATAGACCAAATACTTTGATCACCTCCCTCTTGATTCTGCGCCTCCTGTCGATTTCTCCCTTCATAGGCACCTTGTTGATTCCGTAGATGCCTCTGTTACTTTCCACCCCACCCGTCTCGGTGCACGTGTCATTGCTGCTGCTTTTCAGGATGCAGCCACCGGCTTGGCCGCCTTGTCCTGCCTTGGCGAGACCCCTGTTAGTCTCCAAGAACGCTCAGTTGAATGCCAGTGTTGGCACTATTCTCCTTCTACCCCATGTTCCTACCGGTGTTCGGAATATCCAGGAATGCCACGAAGATATTCGTCATATCCTCGATGCCCAGGGCCATTCTGTCCTCCAGGTAAACTCGTTTTCTCGTCCCCCTCGTGGTCGTCGCCGTTAACCCTTTGGGGTGGTGAAGATTATCTTTGATGGTAGGACCCTTCCGTCCTCTGTCATTCTTGCTGGTGCCAGGTGCTCCGTCCAGGAGTACATTCCCTCTCCTCGACTCTGTAATAAGTGCTGGAGGTTTGGGCATGGTGCCCTCCGCTGCTCTGGAATGTCTCTCTCTGTCCTTTGTGTGGGAGCGAAGATCACTCCAAGTCGGAGTGCACTTCTCCCCAGGCTCGCTGCCTCAATTGCGGTGAGGCCCACTCTACCTTCTCCCATGTGTGTGTAGATTGCAAGCTTGAGGCAGCCGTCCTCAACTTGAAGCACTGGGCGCGTTTTTCTTTTCCTGAGGCAAGACGCCAGGTTTGCCGGCTCCCGCCTTATGCTAACATCTCATATGCTCGCGTGTTGTGCTCTTCCTCTCCTCGTCCTTCCCACCTTCCTCAGACTCAAAACCGTTTCCAGGCCTTGGACCCTGATACGCCCACTGCCCTCTCCTCTGTTCCCTTGAGTTCTATCCCGAAGGATCCCTCTCCTGGTCCTCTGTCTGGGGTTCTCCTTCTTTCTGCCCGGTCTGTCATGTCTCCTGTGTCTTCTTCCTCGTCTCCCTCCGATCCTCCATCCCATCCTTCTCCTCCGTCTATTGGCTCTCCACACCGCCTGTCGGTACGGGCTGATGTCCGTCACTCTCCCAACGGCCGTCGTGTATGCTCTCTTTCAGCTTCTCCTGTTGAGATGGTGAAATCCGTTGCACAGTACGTAGTTGCTGAGACACCTGTCTCTTTGAGTCAGAAGCGTAAGCCTGGCTCCTCTCCTTCCTCCTCCCCGGCGGGTAAAAAAGCTTAGCTTTCTTCCTCGCTAACAACTTCTGACACTCTCGCTCCGTCCCCCTCCTGTTTCGGTGGTTACGCCCCCTGTTCCTGCAATGGAGGTCTCTTTGGCCCCCGCTTCCCTCTCGGTAAGTGCCCTTGCTGAAGTGCTTCCCCTTGTTTCTGTCCCTCCTGCTGCTGTCCTTGACCCCTCGGTTATACCCCCCGTCCCCTCTTCCTCCTACAGACCCTCCTCATCCGCCCCAGGTCGGTCCTCTAGCTACCTTCCCTCCTTCTTTACTCAGTTTACCCATGCCCCCCTAACCCTGACTTCGCTGACCCTGACCCTGATCCTGCACTTCTTTAACGTGCTGTATTCCTTTTTCGCCTTTGTTTCTTCGTTGTTCTCTGTTGCTGTCCTTCCTCTTCCCATCGTCGTTTATTCTTCAATTGAACGTTCGTGGTTATTATGTTCGTGTTCGTGCCTATTTCCTTGAACTCCAACTTCTTCTTTTTGCGGTTTCCCCCCTTTGTGTCTGTATTCAGGAGCCGATGCTTGGTGCTCGTCCTGGTCGCTTTCGTGGCTATTCCTTTCTCTCACCCCTCCCCCCCCAGCTGTTGCTAAGCCTCCTAACTCTTCTGCTCTCTTGATTCGCTCTGATATTCCCTTTGTCCCCTTACTTTTTCCTTCGCCTCTCCATTGTTCTGCTACTCGTATCTTTGAAGATATGGTACACCGTTTGTTCCATTTATCTCCCCCCGAGTGTCCTGCTTTCTCTTCCCGATCTGAAACACCTACTGGACTCCTTGCCGTAGCCTGTGCTCCTGCTAGGTGATTTCAATTGTCATCATTCCCTTTGGCGTGATGTTCTGACGAACACCCGGGGTCGCCTTCTTGAGCCCTTCATCTTCTCTTCTACCCTGTCTCTTGAAATCTGGTGAGCCAACGCATTTGAACTCTCTGCCTCGCACTCTTCCCTGTCTTGATCTTTTTCTTTGCTCGTCTTCTCATTAGTTAGATTTCACGTGGCAGGTTCTTGATGACCTCCATGGCAGTGACCATTTCCCCATCCTTGTTATCTTTTTCTCTTTTCACCCTCCCTTTTCCTTCCCTTGGTGGCAATTTGCTAAGGCGGACTGGAACCTATTTACCCTCAGTGCTGCTCTCTCTGACCCCTCTCTCGCTCTCCTCCTCCTCTTTCATGACACCGTCTTAGACGCTGCCCTCCGCTCTATTCCTTGCTCTTCCTCTCGGAGCATACGGAAGTGTGTTCCCTGGTGGAACGTCCACTGTAAGCGTGCAGCCTGGAAGAGACAACGCCGCCGGCAGACGGCCGATTCTTCTCTTTTATTTCGGAAGGCGAGTGCGATGGCCCGTAGGGCCATCCATAAGGCTAAACGGGAATGTTAGGCGTCTTATGTCTCCTCCATTACCTCCGAAACTCATGTGCCACACATCTGGAAGCGTATCCGCAAGATAGCAGGTAAGTTCGTTCCCGATGTCTCGCCGGTCCTTCACCTCCATGGTACTCTTGTGGCGGACCCGTTGCAGGTCGCTTCTGAACTGGGTTACCACTTTTCTTCCGTTAGGTCTGGTTGTAATCTTCCGCAATCTTTCCTTCTTCATAAACCTGTCCTTGAATTTTGTTCTTTGGATTTCTGTACTCGTCTTCGACTTCCCTATAACGATCCCTTCTTTCTCTGAACTTCGGTCTGCCCTGGCCCTCTGCGGTTCTACGGCGACGGGCTCCAATGGCATTCATTATGAGATGCTTCGCCATCGCCCTCCATGCACTTCTCGGTATTTACTGAGTCTGTATAATCGGATCTGGGAGTAGTCGTCAGTCCCTGAGGAATAGCTCGATGCCGTTTTCCTCCCTGTTCGCAAACCGGGGTCTCTGGGAACATCCCCTAAGGACTTTCGTCCTATTGCCCTTACGAGTTGTCTGCAAACTCTTTGAATGTATGGTTATCATTGGTCTCGTGTAGTTCTTAGAACACCATCGCCACCTCTTCCCTTCTCAATTTGGTTTTCGCAAGTGCCGCAGCACATCAGATGTCCTGGTGAACTTGGTGGTCTATATTCGTACTGCTTTTGCTGCGAAGACTTCCGTTGTTGCCGTCTTTTTTGACCTGAAAAAGGCTTACGACACCACTAGGCGATATCATATTTTATCCCAGCTTCATTTTCTTCTTTTGTCCTTCGTCGTCATCTCCCTCTCTTTCTCCACAGCTTCCCCTATCATCGCTCCTTTCCGGCGAGGCTTGGTACCACACTCTCTGCCTCTTTTCAGCAATACGAAGGTGTGCCCCAGGGTAGTGTTCTGAGCACTACTATTTTTCTGGTTGCCCTCAATGGTCTTCTTTACTCTCTTCCTTCAGGCGTCTTCTTCGCTCCTTATGTCGATGATCTTACCTTTTGCTGCCTGGGTGCCTCTCCTTCAACGCCGGCTTCAACTTACGATTGATGCCGTGTCGTCTTGAGCCACCGATCATGGCTTCAGGTTCTGTACATCTAAGACTTGTGCTATGACTTTTACTCGGAAGCATGTCGTTGTTCGTCCTTCTGTGTCGCTTTATGGTCACCCCGTTGTGTAAAAGGATTCCGCTAAGCATTTGGAGTTGATTTTTGACACTCATTTGTCTTGGTCACCCCATATCTCGTACCTCTGTGTTGAATGCTCTAAGGCTCTTACTCCTCCTTCGGGTATTGTCCCATACTTCTTGGGGAGCGGATAGGCGTGCACTACTACCTTTGCATTCCTCTCTCGTCCTGTCTAAGCTCGATTATGGTTGCCCTGCTTACCCGTCTGCTGCTCCTTCTACTCTTCTCCCTGTTGATGCTTTGCACCATACTTCCCCTTCCCCTCACTGTCTGGCCCGTTGTCGCCGTGAGGTGGCTTGGTGGGCAGCTGCCAAAGTGTGATGCTCCATGGGTCAGTCCTCTGTCCTTTTGCAGCCTTATGCTCCTGCTGCTGCCTTTACCAATTTTGCCACACCCCTTTTCCTTTCCCTCGTGTTTCATTCTTCTCCCCCTCTCTTCTCCTATCTAATTTTCATTTCCCGCCGACCTTTTGCCTGTTTTGATTATTCTTTCGACATTTTGTTTTGACGCTCGGGTGTTTGAGGAGGCATACTCTTGCACCCGTAGAACTATAGTACCCAACGTCTTGAGCGAGGGGACCCTGGTATTGTCAATCCTCCTTTCGTCATTGAACCCGTTCTCGACGGACTCACGGTTCTTAAGGTGGCGTTTGTGGGGCGTATACTCACGATGTACCCCTGGGGGGGTCCCGGCAAGATCAACGATAGCTTCTTGTTAGGTGGCCTGCCTCTAATTGTGGCTCCATGGTGGGTTTGGGGGCACATTCGTGAATGAAAGTTTTTCCTCGTTTTCGTGGCAGATAATGTTTCCCTTGTGCCTTTTCAGGCTCGTGGGGTGGGCAACCAAGCCCCCGAGTCGGACTGTGTTGGAAGACCAGGCCCTGTAGCCCCTACTGCATAGGGCCCTAACCCCCCGACTACTACCCTCAGCTCCCCTTCCTCCTATGCAGTAGGGTCGAGTTCCCAGCCCTCAGTGGTGACCACCTCGTCCCCTGGCACGGCTCCGTCTCATTGTGTCTACTGCGCATTTTACCCCCTCTCTCTGTGGGGGTTCTGAACGCCGTCCCCGCCACGGCCGCTCTTGCACGATCCCTTCCCCTAATAATACAACGCCTTGTTTTGTCCAGCTACGTGGGCTAAATACTTTGATCTGGACTCTACTCCTGACGATTTCTCCCTCCATCAACACCTTGTTGATTCAGTAGATTCCTCTGTTACTTTTAACTCCACCATTTACAGTATGCATGTCGTCGCTGCTCCTTCTCAGGATGCAGCTACTAGCTTAGCCGTTTTGTCCTGCATTGGAGAGACCATTGTTCGGGTCTCCAAAAACGCTCGGTTAAATGCCAGTGTTGGTACTGTTCTCCTCCCACACCATATTGCAACTGGTGTTCGAGACCTCAAAGATTGCCATGAGGATATTAAACATATCCTCGAAGCCCAAGGCCATTCTGTCTTCCAGGTGGACACGTTTAATCTACCCCCTCGTTTTATTCGCCGTCAGCCCCTTCGAGTTATATAAATCACCTTTGAAAGCAGGGCCCTTCCGCCCTCTAATATTCTTGCTAGTGCCAGATGCTCCGTTCAGAAGTACATGCCCTCCTGAATGCAACACGGTCGCGTGTTGCGTTCTACCTCTCCTCGTCCTTCTCGTCTTCCTCAGTCTCACAACCGTTTCCAGGCCTTAAACCCGACCACACCCACCACCTCCTCCCCTATTCCTTTGCCTCCTTTCCCGGAAGGTCTCCCTCCTGGTTCTCCATCTGAGGTTTCCCCCCTTCCTACCCAGTCCACCATATCTCCTTTGTCTTCTTCCCCATCTCCCCCCACTCTTTCTTCCCGACGCTCCCCCCAGTCTCTTGATCCTCCATGCCACCTGTCTCTCCAGGCTGATATCCAACATCCTCCCAGCAATCTTCGTGTTGTTTGCTCCCGTTCCTCTTCTCCTGCTGAGACCATCGAGTCTGTCGCCCGGTACGTTGTTACTCGCACGTCTGTTTCTTCGACTCGGAAATGTAAGCCTGGCTCCTCTCCTTCTTCCTCTACAGCGGGTAAGGTTTCACTTTCTCCCTCTGACTCTGTCACAACATCTCCTATTTCAGTGGTCGAAACCCCCCCCCCCCCCTGTCCCAGATATGGAGGTTTCTTTCGCCCCCGATTCACTCTCGGTTGTTGCCCTTGCTGAGGTGCACTCCCTGATTTCTGCCCACCTTCCTTCCAGCTGTCCATGCCTGCCCCTCTCAGTTATCTCCTCCTCCTTCGGACCCCGTCAGTCCACCTCTGGTCTGTTCTCTCGCTCTCTTCTCTCTATTTTTACTAAGTTTATCCATGGCCCCTAGCCCTGATTTTGCTGACCCTGCTCCTCATCCTGACCCTGATCCTAAAAATCTTTAATAAACTGTTCTTCTTTACCTTTATTTCTTTCTTGTTCTTTGTTACTGTAATTTCTCTGATAATGTCTATTCTTCAGTGGAATATTCGTGGATTTTATGCCAACTTCCATGAACTCCAACTTCTAATTACACAGTTTTCATCACTTTGTGTTTGTCTCCAGGAACCAATGCTTGGTGCTCGTCCTGGTCACTTTCCTGGTTATTCCTTTCTTTCTCCCTCCCCCAGCTCTTGCTGAGGACCATAACTCTACTTCTCTCAATTCGATCTGATATTCCCTTCGTCCCTTTACTTCTTCCGTCACCTATCCATTGTTCTGCTGCCCGGGTTTTTGTGGGTAAATGGTATGCAGTCTGTTCTATTTATCTCCCCTCAAATGTTCCGCTTTCCCTTCCTGATCTTAAGCACCTCCTGGACTCCTTGCCAGAGCCGTTGGTCCTTTTGGGTGATTTCAACTGTCAACATTCCCTCTGGGGTGATGTTCTGACAAACACCCAAGGCCGTTTTCTCGAACCATTCATCCTCGCTTATTCTCTATCTCTTCTGAATTCTGGTGAGCCCACTCATGTGGAGTCTCGAACTCGCACCCTTTCCTGTCTTGATCTTTCTCTCTGTTCGTCGTCCCTTTACTTAGATATCACGTGGCAGGTTCTTGACCTCCATAAGTGATCATTTCCCAATCCTCGTTTCCTTTTTCTCTTTCCACTGTACCCTCTCCTTCCCTAGGTGGCAGTTTGCCAAGGCTGACTGGAACCTATTCACCCTCCGTGCTACTCAATCTGACCTCTCCTCTCTGCCTCTTCCTCGCGCCCTCCTTCTTTTTTATGACACTGTCTTCAACGCTGCCCACCGCTTTACTCCTCGCTCTTCCTCCCAGGGCACACGGAAGTGCGTTCCCTGGTGGAATGTGGACTGTGCTTGGGCTGTCCGCTGTAAGCGTGCACCCTGGAAGAAACACCGACGCCGGCAGACGACTGATTCTTTCATTGTTTTGGAAGGCAAGTGCGGTGGCCCATAGGACCATCCGTACAGCTAAACGTGAGAGTTGGAGATCTTATGTTTCCACCATTACGTCCGATACTCCTCTGCTGCAGATCTGGAAGATGATCCGCGAGATTGCGTTCAACTTCGTTCCAGATGTCTCGCCGGTTCTCCACCTCCGTGGTACTCTTGTGGTAGATCCAGTGAAGGTCGCGACCGAACTGGATTCCCACTTTTCTTCTGTTAGCTCTGGTTCTCATCTTCCTCAATTTTTCGTTCCTTCGTAAGCCTGTTCTTTAATCTTATCCTTTAGATTTCCACACTCATCTCCGCCTTCCCTATAACGACCCTTTCTCTCATTCTGAACTTCAGTCTGCTCTGGCCCTCTGCGGATCTAATGCATCGGGCTCGGATGACGTTCATTTTGAGATGCTTCACCATCTCCCTCCGTGCACGTCTCAGTATTTACCGAGTCTGTATAACTAGGTCTGGGAGTCGTCGTCCGTCCCTGAGGACTGGCTCGATGCCGTTGTACTCCCCATTTGGAAACCAGGGTCTCTCGGAACGTCCCCTAAGGACTTCCGCCCTCTTGCTCTCACAAGTTGTTTGCAAACTCTTTGCGCGAGTGGTAAATGTTCATCTGATGTGGTTCTTGGAACACCATCACCAACTCTCTCCTCCTCAATTTGTTTTTCGCAAGTGCCGCAGCACGACTGATGTCCTGGTGAACTTGGAGGTCTATATTCGTACTGCTTTTGCTGCGAAGACCTCCGTTGTTGCTGTCCTTTTTGACCTGTAAAAGGCTTATGACACAACTTGGAGATACCATATTCTGTCCCAACTTCGTTCGTTTGGCCTTCGTGGTAATCTCCCTCTCTTCTTTCAAAGCTTTCTCTCTCGTCGTGCCTTTCGAGTCAGGCTTGGTACCCCACTCTCTGCCTTTTTTCGGCAGTATCAAGGTGTGCCCCAAGGTAGTATTCTGAGTACTACTCTTTTTCTGGTTGCCCTCAATGGTCTTCTTTCCTCCCTTCTGGCATCTTCTCCGCTTTTTATGTTGACGATCTTACTCTTTGCTGTCAGGGTGATGATTCGCCTCTCCTTCAACGACGGCTTCAACTTGCGATTGATGCCGTGTCATCTTGGGCCACCGATCATGGCTTAAAGTTCTCTACTACTAAGACTTGTGCCGTGACTTTTACTCGGAAGCGGGTCGTTCTTCATCCCTCTTTGTCACTTTATGGTCATCCCCTTGAGTACAAAGATTCCACGAAGCTTTTGGGGTTATTTTTTGACACTCGTTTGTCTCTTGGACAAACATCCAAACGTTTGACACTCTTGTCAACGGACGACATGTCTCTTACATCCGTATTGAATGTTCTAAGGCCCTTAACCTACTTAAGGTTTCATCCCATACTTCTTGGGGAGCAGATACACACGCTCCTCTATTTGCATTCCTTTCTCGTCCTGTCTAAACTCGATTATGGTTGCCCTGCATACTCTTATGCTTCTCCTTCGACTCTTCGCCGTCTTAATCCCTTGCACCATACTGGGTTGCACCTCAGCTCTGGTGCTTTTCGTTCTACTCCTACCCTCAGCTTGTACGCTGACACTGGCTTTGTCTCTCCAGGACCGCCATGATCGCTACAGTCTACTCTATCTTGCGCGATCCTTACCGGATCTTGACTCTCGCCTCTATCGTGCTTTTACCCCTCCTGTAGTTCCTGTTCCTCTTCACCACCTTCCTCTTTCTGTCCGTTTGTCTCGCTTACAAGATTCTCTTTCGGTTCGTATTACCAATGTTTCTCCTTGTATTGTTCCATCCTTGCCCCCGTGGAGGGTCCCCATTCTCAAATTTTGTACTTCTCTGACCTGCATCACTAAAGCTTTTACCCCTTCTACAGTTCTGAAACGCCTCTTCCTTGAGCACTTTTCTTCTCACTCCCACTCCGTTCCCATCTTCACCGATGGGTCTAAGTCTGCTGACGGTATGGGCTACTCCGTTGTTTTTCCTGACCACACACATGTGTAGCCTTCCTCCGGAGGCCAGCATCTTCACAGAAGAACTTTATGCTATTCTCTATGTTCTTTGTCTCCTGCTTTCCCAGTGTCAATCCTCCTTTGTGGTGATTGTTGACTCTCGTAGTGCCCTCATTGCTTTAGGGTCCTTTAATCCGGTCCACCCAGTGGTCATCGAGATTCAGCATTGGCTATTTCTTATCTCCCGTAAATTTAAGTCAGTTGCGTTTTGCTGGGTTCCCAGCCATGTTGGTGTCTCTTTAAATGAGCGTGCAGATGCGGCTGCTAAGGAAGCTATCCGCACTTGTCCCATCTCCCGTAAAGGTATTCCTTATTCCGACTTCTACCCAGTTATTCATGCCTCCATCCTTGCACGCTGGCAGAGTGGTTGGTCTTCTTTTTTTGGTAACAAACTGCGTACTCTTAGGAGTCGTGTGTCCCTGTGACTTTCCTCCTGCCACCGTAACCGGTGGAGGGAAACGGCTCTGGCTAGGTTACGTTGGCAATTCCCGTTTAACTCACGGTCACTTGATGGAGCGCCGCCCTGCTCCTTATTGTCCTAGTTGCATTGTCCCAAGTACGGTCGTGCATGTCCTTCTTGAATGTCCTGACTTCCAGGACGAGCGTGTCTTGTTTTCCGACCGTTCCCTACGGTCACTTGTCCCTCGATAGAATTCTTGGCGACTCGGATACTATTGATATCGTTCGCCTTATGCGTTTTTGTTCTCGTATTGGCATCCTTGGTGATATTTTGCGCCCTCTGATTATTTCGCACTTTGGTGGTGCTACATAGCCCTCCCGGTTTGGTGCCTTCTTTTGATAATTACCTTACCTTTGCGCCCTCTGATTATCCTGCACATTTGGTGGTGCTACATAGCCTTCCCGGTTTGGTGCCTTCTATTGATTATTAATTAGTTCTAGTCTGACGCAACGCTCGAATGCGTTTTGTAATAACTTATTACATTTTCAAAGACTAGTTTGCACACACAACTGTAACCTGAAAACACAAAACAGAGTTTTACTTATGCTAACACTAAACGTCTTATCCATCTTATATACTCGCACTGGGTGAGGTGATATGGTGCAGCAGTTTTGGATGAGGTGAGCAAACACAAGACGGAACACGGAACAATGGGTATTAATTTATCAGTCTCCGTGGTGTAGTGGTAAGACACTCGCCTGGCGTTCCGCGAGCGCTATGTCATGGGTTCGTATCCTGGCCGGGGAGGATTTACTGGGCGCAACTCCTTAACTGTAGCCTCTGTTTAACGCAACAGTAAAATGTGTACTTGGATGAAAAAACGATTCTTCGTGGCAGGGGATCGTATTCCAGGGACCTGCCCGAAACGCTACGCGTACTAGTGGCTGTACAAGAATGTAGCAACTCTTGTATATATCTCAAAAAAAAAAAAAAAAAAAAAATGGATATACGAGAGCATATGAACGGAAGTAACTGCAAAGGGCCTATTGGCCCATACTTCCTCTTGATGCTTCTATATTGGTACGGAGTCTTGAAGTGTAGTGCCGTGTTGTTTTGATGTGTAGTGCCTCACAGATGTCGAGCCTAGGCTCGACATCTGTGAGGCACTACACATCAAAAAGTCATCACCATCAATTAACAGCCAATTAATGCACAACTACATTGTACCCACTTAGACTCCGTACCAATATATATATATATATATATATATATATATATATATATATATATATATATATATATATATATATATATATATATATAATATATATATATATATATATATATATATATATATATATATATATATATATATATATATATATATATACACACACAAGACATTGACGTCTCAGGGTTATACCTCACATGACGTACTATTTACATTGCTTATAAAACAAAAAGAGCTCGAAACAATATGCACCTAACCTAATTAGTACTTAATCATACAACATCCTAACAAATCGCACTTGTAATGCCCTTCACCGATGTTGAAACCACTGCAAGCGTCCACGCTCTGTCATTTATTGAAGATTGCATGCTTGTGTGTGTCAATACATGTCCAGTGTGTCCTTGTATCTTGCTTACCCCTGTAGATATTGGAGATTTATGTAATTCCCTAAACAGGCCCATCGATCCCTACTGGTGCAAGCGGTTAGACACGGTTCCTTCACCTCGTCCTCATATCACTCCAAAGTGATGTATAGTCGTATTGATTCAACATTTTCTCCTCGTATATAATCCACTAAGTTAGTTAATTTAGATGGTGTGACTGCCTTACAGGGCTGGTGAAAGCAAGCAGCAGGTCCCCTGTGGCGCTCTCACCGGTGATCGAGCAAAGCGACTCTTCGGACGACATCTACGACCCTGACGACGATTCTGACGACTACTCCGACCTGGAAGAGTCTCCCTACGTCTTTGGAAGTCTCGCCACAGTGAGTCGAGTCGCTTTTTTTGGATTCATTGAGTTTATGTATGTTTACACGTAACAAACGTAACCGTACGTATTTAGTTTATAAGTCATAGTTTAATGATTTTTAATTTATTTATAGTAAATTTATTATAGCAGTCAGTTTGTTGGCAGTGTAGTGAAGTGTCTCAAGCTGGATCTCGACTGTAATGCTTCACACTTGATCAAATACTTTGCTTTGAACATGAAATCCGCACGTCTTTTAGAAACAGAAAATGTTGTATTGTTCTCTACCTAGACCTTAAAGGACCTTTTGATAGCATTCCTCATATTTGTCTATTGGCAAATCTTGCATGTTTAGGCATACAGGGAAGATTACTTCTATTGCCACAATCCTATCCTACGAACGGGACCACCAAAGTCTGTATACAGGGCGTGTTTTCAGATAAGTCCAATTCGAACAGGTGTCCCACAAGGCTCCATTCTAAGCCCAACCCATTTTGCTGCCACCTTAGCCGATTTACCTAATGCTCGCCCCGTTCAACTCTCAGCGTCTGCTGGCGATTTAACATTGTATTATTCAATGTCCTATTACAATCTCAACAATGCAAACAGCATGACCACCTCATTCCTTGGGCACAATAATGGGGTCTCCAAGTTAGTACTACTAATACCTGTTTTCAGATCTTCACTAAAAAAAATACTTAGTCATCTACCTACCCTCACAATACACAACACATTCATCCAACATGCTTAGGAACATAAATATCTTGGCATGCACTTCGACTCGCCCTTACTTACCTAGACAGCACACATTCAACATTTTAAAAACCCTCCCCATCCGGCCCGTTGGGCCCGTGAGGAGGCTTGGTGGACGGCTGCCTGAGTGGGACAGTCCTCTGTCCTTTTGTGGCCTTATGCTACTACTGCTGTCTTCTCCAATTGTGCCGGATTGCTTTTCCTTTTCCTTATGTATCGTTTTCTCACCCCCCCCCCCCCTTATCTCCTATCTGCTTGTCGTTTCCTGCCAACCTTATGCTTGTTTTGGTTATACTTTTGGACTACTTCAAATTTGACGCCCGGGTGCTTGAGGAGGCATACTCTTGAACCCGTAGAACTGTAGTACCCAACGTCGAGAGCGAGGGGGAACCTTTTATTGTCAATCCCCCTTTCGTCACTGAACTCGATCTCGATGGACTGACGGTTCTTAAGGTGGCGTTTGTGGGGCGTATACTTACAATGCACCCCTAGGGGGCCCCCGGCATGATCGGCGATAGCTTCTTGTTGGGTGTCCTTCCTCTAATTGTGGCTCCATGGTGAGTATGGGGGCACATTCGTTAATGTTTTTCTATTCGTCCATATATCTAATTCTCTTCCTCTTCTACCTTCTCAGGCTCGTGGGGTGGGCGACCAAGCCCCCGAGTCAGACCGTGTTGGAAGTCCGGGCTCTGTAGCCACTGCTGCATTGAGCCCCGACCTTGCTCCTTTTAAATACTGCTCTCGGCTCCCCTCCCTCCTCTGTTGCTGAGTCGACCCCAAAGCCTCTATTGGTGACCACCTCGTCCCCTGGCACGGCTCAGTCTCTAGTTGTGATTACCGCTCCTTTCAACACCTCTCTGGGGGTTCTTAATGCTGTCCTCGACACGGCCGCACTCGCTCGATTCCTTCCTGTACTGATGCATATCAGGTCTCGTTTGGTCCCGCTTCGTGGGCCAAATACTTTGATCTCCTCCATCTTGATTCTGCGCCTCCTGACGATTTCTCCCTCCATAGGCACATTGTTGATTCCGTAGATGCCCTCTTACTTTCCACCCCACCCGTCTCAATACAAGTGTCGTTGCAGCTCCTTCTCAAGATGCAGCCACCCGCTTGGCTACCTTGTCCAGTCTTGGTGAGACCCCTGTTCGAGTCTCCAAGAACGCTCGGTTGAATGCCAGTGTTGGCACTATTCTCCTCCCACCCCATGTTGCTAACGTTGTTCGGAATCTCCAGGACTGCCACGAAGATATTCGTCATATCCTCGATGCCCAGGGTCATTCTGTCCTCCAGATTGACTCGTTTACTCGTCCCCCTTGTGGTCGTCGCCGTCACCCCCTTCGGGTTGTGACGATTACCTTTGATGATGGTAGGACCCTTCCGTCCTCTGTCATTGTTGCTGGTGCCAGGTGCTCCGTCCAGGAGTACATTTCCTCTCCTCGGCTCTGTAATAAGTGCTTCAGGTTTGGGCATGGTACCCTCCGGTGCTCTGGTACTGTCTCTCTTTTCTTTGTGTGGGGGCGAAAGTCACTCTAAGTCGGAGTGCACTTCTCCCCAGATTCGCTGCCTCAATTGCAGTGAGGCCTACCCTACTTTCTCCCGTGAGTGTATACATTACAAGCCTGAGGCAGCCGTCCTCAACTTGAAGCACATGGAGCGTTTGTCTTTTCCTGAGGCGAGGCGCCAGGTTTCCCGGCTCCCACCTTATGCTAACGTCTCTTATGCTCGCATGTTGCGCTCTAACTCTCCTCGTCCTTCCCACCTTCATCAGACTCACAACCGTTTCCAGGCCTTGGAGCCCTGACGCGCCCACCCCCCCCCCCCTCCTCTGTTCCTTTGAGTTCTGTTCAGAAGGATCCCCCTCCTGGTCCTCTGTCTGGGGTTCCCCTTCTTTCTGCCCTTTGTCATGTCTCCTGTGTCTTCTTCCTCGTCTCCCTCCGATCTCCTTCCCGTCCTTATCCTCCGTCTATTGACTCTCCATGCTGCCTATCAGTATGGGTTGATGTCCAATGCTCTCCCAACGATCGTCTTGTATGCTGTCGTTCTGCATTGTCTGTTGAGACGCTAGAATTGCTTAATACGTTGCTTAGTTCGTACTTGCTGGGACGCCTGTCTCTGAGTCAGAAGCGTAAGCCTGGCTGCTCCTCGTTCCTCTCCTTCCTACCACGGCGGGTAAAATTGCTTCGCTCTCTTCCTCGCCCCCTACCTCTGATACTCTCGATCCGTCCTCTCCCGTTTCGGTGGTCACGCCCCTTGTTCCTTTTATGGAGGTCTCCTTGGCCCCCCTGCTTCCCTCTCGGTTGCTACCCTTGCTGAGGTGCATTCCCTGGTTTCTGCCCCTACTGCTGCCCTCCTTGACCTTCGGTTATCCCCCCTTCTTCCTCCTCCGGACCCTACTCGTTCACCCCTGGTCGGTCCTCGAGCTCCCTTCCCTCCTTTACTCAGTTTACCCATGTCCCTTAACCCTGACTTCGCTGACCCTAACCCTGATTCTACGCTTCTTTAAAGTGATGTGTTCCCTTTTCACCTTTGTTTCTTCGTTGTTCTCTGTTGCTTTCCTTTCTCTTCTCGTCGATGTCTATTCGTCAATGGAACGTTCGAGGTTATTACGCCAATTTCCTTGAATTCCAACTTATGATTTCACGGTTTTTGCCCCCTTGTGTCTGTCACCAAGAGCCGATGCTTGGTGCTCGTCCTGGTTGCTTTCGTGCCTAGTCCTTTCTCTCCCCCCCCTTCCCCCAGCAATTGCTGGGGCTCCTAACTCTTCTGCTCTCTTGATTCGCTCTGATGTTCCCTTTGTCCCCTTACTTTTTCCTTTGCCTCTCCATTGTTCTGCTGCTCGTATCTATGAGGATATGGTACACCGTTTGTTCCATTTATCTCCCCCCCGAGTGTACCGTCTTTTCTTCCCAAAATTAAACACTTACTGGACTTTTTGATGGAGCCTGTTCTCTTGCTAGGTGATTTAAATTGTCGTCATTCCCTTTGGGGTGATGTTCTGACGAACACCCGGGGTCGCCTACTTGAGCCGTTCATCCTCTTTTCTTCCCTGTCTCTTCTGAATTCTGGTGAGGCCACGCATTTTGACTCTCGGATTCGCACCCTTTCCTGTCTTGATCTTTCTCTTTGCTCGTCTTCTCTTTACTTAGATTTCACGTGGCAGGTTCTTGATGACCTCCATGGCAGTGACCATTTCCCCATCTTTGTTAACTTATTCTCTTTACACCCTCCCCTCTCCTTCCCTAGGTGGCAGTTTGCTAAGGCAGACTGGAACCTATTTTCCCTAAGTGCTGCTCTCTCTGACCTCTCCCTTCAGCCTCTCCCTCGCTCTCTCTGACCTCTCCCTTCAGCCTCTCCCTCGCTCTCTCTGACCTCTCCCTTCAGCCTCTCCCTCGCTCTCTCCTCCTCTTTCATGACAGCGCTGCCCTCCGCTCTATTCCTCGCTCTTCCTCTCGGGGACCACGGAAGTGCGTTCCCTGCTGGAATGCAGACTGTGCTCGGGCTGTCCGCTGTAAGAGTGCAGTCTGGAAGAGACAGGCAGACCGCCGATTCTTTCATTTTATTTTAGGCGAGTACAGCTAAACGAGAATGTTGGGCGTCTTATGTCTCCAATTATGTCCGAAACTCCTCTGCCGCAGATCTGGAAGAGTATCCGTAAGATAGCGGGTAAGTTAGTTCCCGACGTCTCTCCGGGCCTTCACGTCCGTGGTACTCTTGTGGCAGACCCGTTGCAGGTCGCTACAGAACTGGGTTCCCACTTTTCTATTGTTAGCTCTGGTTTTCATCTTCCCCAATCTTCCCTTCTTCGTAAACCTTGAATCTTGTCCTTTAGATTTCTGCACTCATCTTCGACTTCCCTATAACGATCCCTTCTCCCTCTCTCTCTCTCTCTGAACTTCGGTCTGCCCTGGCTCTCTGCGGTTCTGCGATGGCGGGCTCTGATGGCATTCATTATTAGATGCTTTGCCATCTCTCTCCATGCATATCTCATTATTTACCGCGTCTGTATAATCAGATCTGTGAGCCATCGTCAGTCCCTGAGGACTGGCTCGATGCCGTTGTCCTCCCTGTTCGCAAACCGGGGTCTCTTGAAACATCCCGCAAAAACTTTCGCCCTATTGCCCTCACAGGTTGTGTCTGCAAACTCTATGAACGTATGGTTAACGTTCGTCTAATGTAGTTCTTAAAAAACCATCACCACCTCTCCCTTTCTCAATTTGGTTTGCGCAAGTGCCGCAGAACAACAGATGTCCTGGTGAAATTGGAGGTCTATATCCGTACTGTTTTGCTGTGAAGACCTCCGATGTTGCCGAATTTTTTTTACCTGGAAAATGCTTACGACAGAACTTGACGATATCACATTCTATCTCAACTTCGATCTTTTGGGCTTCGTGGTCATCTGCCTCTTTCTCCGCAGCTTCCTCTCTCGTCTTTCCTTTCGGGTGAGGCTTGGTACCGCTCTCTCTGCCTCTTTTTCAGCAATACAAAGGTTTGCCCAAGGGTATTGTTCTCAGCACTACCCTTTTTCTGGTTTCCCTCAATGGTCTCTTCCTTGGTCTTCCCTCAATTTCCTCTCTTCATTCAGGCATCTTCTCCACTCTCTGTCGACGATCTTACCCTTTGCTGTCAGGGTGATGATTCGCCTCTCCTTCAACGCCGGCTTCAACTTGCGATTGATGCCGTATAGTCTTGGGCCACCGATCATGGCTTCAAGTTATCTACGTCTAAAACTTATGCTATGACTTTTACTCGGCAGCGTGTCGTTCTTCGTCCTTCTTTGTCTCTTTATGGTCACCCCATTGTGTACAATGATTCCGCAAAGCTTTTGGGGTTGATTTTTGACGCTCATTTGTCTTGGTCGCCCCACATCTATTACATCCGTGTTGAATGCTCTAAGGCCCTTACCCTCTTTTGGGTATTGTCCCATACTTCTTTGGGAGTGGATAGGCACACTTTACATTCCTCTCTCGTCCAGTCTAAGCTGGATTATGGTTACCCTGCTTACTCGTCTGCTTCTCCTTCTACTCTTCGCTGTCTTGATGCTTTGCACTATAGGGTTGTGCATTAGTTCTGGTGCCTTTCGTTCGCCTCCCATTTACAGCTTGTATGTTGATACTGGCTTCCTGTCTCTCCAGGACCGCCATGATCGCTCCTGTCTTCGCTATCTTGCGCGGTCCTTGCAACATCCGTTCTCTCGCCCCTTTCGTGCTTTAATTTTTGCCCCTCCTGCGGTTCCTGTTTCTCTTCACAACCTCCCTCTTTCTATCCAGTTATCTCGCTTACAGGATTCTCTTTCAGTTCGTATTTCTAATATTTCTCCTCGTGTTCCTTCTTTGCCCCATGGAGAGTCCCCCTTCCGCAGTTTTGTAAATGCTTAACCCGCATCACTAAAGCTTTTACTCCTCCTACAGTTCTAAAACGCCTTTTCCTCGAGCACTTTTCTTCTCACTCCCACTCAGTTTCCGTCTTCACCGATGGGTCTAAATCTGCGGACGGTGTAAGCTCTACTGTTGTTTTTCCTGATTGCACTTATATGTGTCACTCTTCAGAGCAGAAATTTATGCAATTCTCTATGCTGTTCGTCTCCTGCTTTCTCGTTGTCAATCTTCCTTTGTAGTTGTTGTTTGACTCTCGTAGTGCCCTCATGGCTCTCGGGTCCTTTCATCCGGTTCATGCATTGGTTGTCGAGATCCAGCATTGGCTGTTTCTTGTTCACAGTAAATTTAAGTCAGTTGAGTTTTGTTGGGTTCTCAGCCATATTGGTGTCTCTTTATATGAGCATGCGGATGCTGCCGCTAAGGAAGCTGTCCGCTCTTGTCCCATCTCTCGTTAAAGTATTCCATATTCCGACCTTTACCCGGTTATCCATTCCACCATCCTTACCCGTTGGCAGGCTTGTTCGTCTTCTGTTACTGGTAACAAACTGCTTACTCTTAAGAGTTGTGTGTCCTCGTAGCCATCCTCCTAATACCGTAACCGGCGATGGGAAACGGCTCTGGCGAGGTTGCATATTGGCCATACTCGCTTAACTCACGGTCACTTGGAGCACCGCCCTGCTTCTTATTTTCCAAATTGCATTGTCCCTCTTACAGTCGTGCATATCCTTGTTGAATGTCTTGAGTTCCGGAATGAGCATGTCTTGTTTTCCAACTGTCCCCCACAGTCGCTTGTCCCTCGATCTTATTCTTGGTGACGCGGATACTTTTGATATTGTTCGCCTTGTGCGTTTCTGTTCTCGTATTGGCATCCTTGGTGATATTTAGCGCCCTCTGATTATCCCGCACATTTGATGGTGCTACATAGCCTTCCCGGTTTGGTGCCTTCTTTTGATAATTACTTAATCTTTGTCAAATTTTCTTACAACGTACCTCCTAAAAAAAAAAAAAAATTGCTAGAAAATACCTACTTAAAATTACCTGTTCAATTAAGAACGTGCCCGAAACACTGCATGATGGGCTTTACAAGAATTAACAAAAAATCAATGTGATGTACTCTCATAAACACAATGTACCTTTTTGTATATAAATATTCTTGTCAATAGGTATAGACAAAAGGTTAATTAGTGCATATTTAGGAGATACAGTATTTGTGTATTTTATATGGCCACCAATTATACAGTATTTTGGGCATTATAATTTTGTTTGTACAAGTTATATATGCAATAACTTTTGTTGCAGCCTATGATCAAGGAGCATGGGAGCAGCAGAGAAGGGCGCTACTCCCTGAGGCCTCGACCACGAGGGACGGTGCAAGAAAACCCACTTTTGGCTCAGGAGACGCCAGAGTCCTTCGCTCGTACCATACGCCACCTGGAGGTCCTTTCCAGACACCGGTCTCGCTCTCAGGTGTGGCAGTTCTCCGCACTCCGTTACTCTAAAGACCTAAGTCAAGTTTCTAGTGAAGACTGAGGTAAGTCGTGGCCTGACAGCCGTGACATTGAAGGATATCAATGGTTACAATACCTACTGTGACGAGATGAAATTTTAAGATAAATAGTACAGTTACTTCCTAGAGAGGATAAGAGCAGTGAGAGACGAGGAGGGTACTAGTGGCGCGCCACTCATTAACATCGAAGCCTATAGGTCCCTTATACCTTGTAACTTCACCAAGGAACGCATCCTAGTGTTAGGTTTTACTGGTGCTCACTTTACTAGTGGTTTTTCTGTTTAATGAAATTAATGTGTTAAGAGGTTTTAAATATGCATCCAACATGTAGATTTTATAAAACTTAAAATAAAGATATGGGCGATTTGCATTACTGCAATAAAGTGCCGTATGTCAAACATTTATTAAAATAATTGTAATAAAAATACCGTATATACCAATTGGTATACAAGCACTTCAGATTCTAAATTGGAACATTGTCTTTTGGTGGGAGCACTGTTGCAGTGACCTGTCTTAGGGTGGCAGCACTGTTGCAGTGACTTGCTTGTATTTTGTAAGCATGATTTTTAAATTAAAGTTTGTAAAATAGTTGGTTGTAAATTACCTTCAAAGAGGTGAAATTAAAAAAAGTATATTTATAATATTAATCTAAATATTTATAATATGAATCCACAGGGACTTAAGCAGTTCCAGTGGTGAAGTGACAAGACATTCCCCTGGCATTTTGGGAGGGCTTTGTCCTAGGTTTGTATCCTGGCCGGGAAGGATTTACTGGGCATAAACACTTAACTGTCGCCTCTCTTTACCCAACAGTAAAATAGATACCTGGTTGTTAAACGATTTGGCGGGTTGTATTCAGGGGAATTTAAGCCTTCAGGATTGCGGACTTGCCCGAAATGCTATGCGTGCTAATAGCTGTACTGGTATGTAAGATCACTTGAATATACAAATAAATAGATCTCGTCATATGCGTGTTGAGAGGGTATTCGTTCGGGTCATCAGGCCACCCATTGGAGGAAGCGCTCATGAGGGCCTGACATTGGATGCTAATTAGGAGAAAGAAGTCTTTTCACTGGTGTAAGAGAATGTACAATGCCATAGGACTGCCCTTGTTAAAAAGGTTAGCACTGCTTGGGTTGATGCACCCTTTTGTGCACCAGCCAGTGCTCGGCCTCCCTGGGAGGTGGTATTCCTTGGCTCCAGGCCCCAAACTTTTGAAGACAATGATGATGTAACTGAAACGACTTGTCAAACACGGGCTTGTGGGGAGGGCTCCCAGGGCGCCAGAGACCAGACAGTGACGGAAGATCAGATTGAATAGCCCCAGCTGTGTTGAGCCCAGAGCAGCCTTCAGCTTTGTCTACCTCATCATCTTAGTTCCCTCCCTAGTGACTACCTCGTTACCTAGACTGGCTCCATCTCTTATTGTGACAACTGCACCTTTTAACACCGCCGCTTTAATGGGGGATCAAGGTACCGTCACAGCCCTCGAACGGGCACGATTTCTTCAAACTTCCATGATATTTTTGGCATCGCTTCATGGCCTAAGTATTTTGATATTACTCATGATGAACTCAACACTGATGATTTATACACGAGCAGCTTCTTGCCTCTCTGGATACCTGTCACTTTTAACCCCACCTGGACTGTTGCACACGTCGCTGTGGCCTCTCCTCGGCAGGCAACTGCCCCCACCTAGCTGCTTTGTCCTCAACTGGCGAGATCCCAGTTAGGGTCGTCAGAAATTTCCACTTAAATGCCAGCATTGCCACAGTCATTACTGTACCTTGTCACGACTGGAGATAGAGAACTCAGACTGCCGAGAGGTAAAAAAAAATCCTCAAGGCCCAAGGTTATGCAAAACCCAGACAATAATTGTTTAAATTGTTACATGACGATGACCACATTACCAATGATGATGACAGCTGCCCAAGGGTTAAGGTTGATCTCTGACACCCATTTGACTTGGTCACCCCATTTCTGCTTGATACCTGCTTGATGGGGTTCAGGTTCTACTCCCAATGCAAAAAGCCGAGGCCAGGATTAACATGTGAGAGCTTGGTCCAACAGGCCGTTGCTTTGAGAGGCCGCAAGCCCAGATATCCAGGCAGGCCTACATATTATAATTACATGGCACAGTTATAATATATCTTCGACCATAGAAGAATATGAATCTCATCTTGGGGCTGAAATACCTGGAACATCTACATTGGTATCCCCCAACAAAAAATAAATAATTGACTCGCCTTACACTGCGTCTTGCATGCCAATAAGCAATCAAGCACTCCCCACATACATTAATGTGTTCACATGATCTTCTGTTCTCTTCCTTGAGGCTCACTACCAATAACATACATCTGGGTCCCTCCAAAATCAAGTAAGATACTTCTGCTGTTCTCCCAATTTGCTTCACATGAAGTCCTACTCCAGTGTCAGTGAATGAAAGTTCCACAAATGAAACGTGTAGCTTCCCTACACTACTTGAAGTTCAAATCCTCACTATGGAGTTCTGTTGTACCTCAGAGTTCAGCATACACTTCTTCTCCAGCCACGAAGTTCCTCCATTAACTTCTTCCCACACAAACCTGCAATTCCATTACTATGCCAATATAAAGAGTTTCCCTAACAAAACATAAATAATAAACCTATATCCTAGCACTAAATCTCGCCCTCTGACACCGCTCCATGCTGGTCCAACTGTGGTGGTGGGTATTCCCCCAACCTGGACGAGTCCACAGTGGAAACATGTCTTGACCCGGTGCCCCCCTCCCCGCTCAGCTCGTTGTCGCCGTGTGGGGGCTTAGTGGGCGGCTGCAGGAGTGTGATGCTCCTTGGGACAGTCCTCTGTCCTTTTCTAGCCTTGTGCTCCTGCTGCCGTCCTCTCCAATTCTGCTGGGCATCTTTTCCCTTTTCCTTCTGTTTCGTTTTTCTCCCCCCTCTTCTCCTATCTGCTTGCCGTTTCCTGCCGACCTTTTGCTCGTTCTGGTTCTTCCCTTGGACTTCTTCTATTTTGACGCCCGGGTGCTTGAGGAGGCATACTCTTGCACCCGTAGAACTGTAGTACCCGACGTCGAGAGCGAGGGGGAACCTTTTATTGTCAATCCCCCTTTCGTCACTGAACCCGATCTCGACGGACTGTCGGTTTCTTAAGGTGGCGTTTGTGGGCGTATACTCACGACGCACCCCTAGGAGGCCCCGACAAGATCGGCGATAGCTTCTTGTTGGGTGTCCTGCCTCTAATTGTGGCTCCATGGTGGGTGTGGGGGCACATTCGTGAATGAATTCTTCTTTTCGTCAAGATGATAACCCCTGTTTCGGCTGCTTCTGGCTTACCTTCTCAGGCTCGTGGGGTGGGCGACCAAGCCCCCGAGTCGGTCCGTATTGGAAGATCGGGCTCTGTAGCCTCCGCTGCATTGGGCCCCGACCTTGCTCCTCCTTTGGCCTCTGACTCCTTCCCCTGGCTCCCCTCCTTCCTCTGTGGTTGGGTCGAGCCCCAAGCCCCCAGTGGTGACTACCTCGTCCCCTGGCGCGGCTCCTTCTCTAGTTGTGACTACTGCGCTTTTTAACCCCTCTCTGGGGGTTCTCTCCGCCGTCCTCGTCACGGCCGCCCTCGCTCGATTCCTTCCAGTTCTGCTACCTATCAAGCCTTGTTTGGTCCCGCTTCGTGGGCCAAATATTTTGATCTACTCCCTCTTGATTCTGCGCCTCCTGACGATTTCTCCCTTCATCGACATCTCATTGATTCCGTGGATGCCTCCATTACTTTCAACCCCACTCGTCTCGGTACACGTGTCGTTGCTGCTCCTTCTCAGGATGCTGCTTCCCGCTTGGCTGCCTTATCCTGCCATGGCGAGACCCCCGTTCGGGTCTCGAAGAACGCTCAGTTGAATGCCAGTGTTGCCACTATTTTGCTCCCACCCCATGTTGCGACCGGTGTCCGGGACCTGCGCGACTGCCACGACGATATTCGACATATCCTCGCTGCCCAGGGCCATTCTATTCTCCAGGTGGACACGTTTACTCGTCCCCCTCGTGGTAGTCGTCGTCACCCCCTCCGGGTTGTGAAGATTACCTTTGATGGTAGGACCCTTCCACCCTCTGTCATTCTTGCTGGTGCCAGGTGCTCTGTCCAGGAGTACATTCCTTCTCCTCGGCTCTGCAACAAGTGCTGGAGGTTTGGGCATGGTGCCCTCCGCTGCTCCGGGACTGTCTCTCTCTGTCCTTTGTGTGGTGGCGAAGGTCACTCTTAAGTCGGAGTGCACTTCTCCCCAGGCTCGTTGCCTCAACTGCGGTGAGGCCCATCCTACCTTCTCCCGTGCGTGTGTCCATTACAAGCTTGAGGCAGCCGTCCTCAACTTGAAGCACCGGGAGCGTTTATCTTTTCCTGAGGCGAGGCGACAGGTTCGCCGGCTCCCGCCTTATGCTAGTATCTCTTATGCTCGCGTGTTGCGCTCGTCCTCTCCTCGTCCTTCCCGCCTTCCTCAGACTCACAACCGTTTCCGGGCCTTGGACCCTGATGCGCCCACTGCCCCCTCCTCTGTTCCTTTGGGTTCTCTCCCGAAGGATCCTCCTCCTGGTCCTCTGTCTGGGGTTCCCCTTCCTTCTACCCGGTCTGTCGTGTCTTCTGTGTCTTCTTCCTCGTCCCCCTCCGATCCTCCTTCCCATCCTCTTCCTCCATCTATCGGCTCTCCCCACCGCCTGTCGGTGCGGGCGGATGTCCATCGCTCTCCTAACGGCCGTCGTGTGTGCTCTCGTTCGGCTTCTCCTGTTGAGACACTGGAATCCGTTGCCCGGTACATAGTTGCTGGGACACCGGTCTCTTTAAGTCAGAAGCGTAAGCCTGGCTCCTCTCCTTCCTCTTCCCCGGCGGGTAAGAAGGCTTCGCTTTCTTCCTCAGCTCCTCCTTCTGGCTCTGTTGCTCCTTCCCCTCCCGTTTCAGTGCTTGCGCCCCCTGTTCCTGCTATGGAGGTTTCTTTGGCCCCTGCTTCCCTTTCGGTTGCTGCTCTTGCTGGGGTGCGCTCCCCTCTTTCTACTTCCCCTCTTCCTGCTGCTGTCCTTGACTGCTCCTCTCCTTTGTCTCCTCCTCTTCCTCCTCCTCCTCCTCCTCCTCCTCCGGACCCTGCCCGCCCACCTCTGATCTGTTCTCCCGTTTCCTTCCCTCCGTCTTTGCTCAGTTTACCCATGCCCCCTAACCCTGACTTTGCTGACCCTGATCCCGACCCTGATATTCTTTAACGTGCTCTGTTGCTCTTTCGCCTTTGTTTCTTCCTTGTTCTCTGTTTTTGTCCTTTCTCTTCTCGTCGTTGTCCATTCTTCAATGGAACGTTCGAGGTTATTACGCCAATTTCCTCGAACTCCAACTTCTGATTTCGCGGTTTTCGCCCCTTTGTGTCTGTCTCCAGGAGCCAATGCTTGGTGCTCGTCCTGGTCGTTTTCGTGGCTATTCCTTTCTCTCCCCCCCCCCCCACCAGCCATTGCTGGGGCTTCTAATTCTTCTGCTCTCTTGATTCGGGCTGATGTTCCCTTTGTTCCTTTACTTTTTCCTTCGCCTCTCCATTGTTCTGCTGCTCGTATCTTTGTGGGGAAATGGTACACAGTTTGTTCCATTTATCTCCCCCCGAGTGTCCCGCTCTCTCTTCCTGATTTGAAACGCCTCCTAGACTCCTTGCCGGAGCCTGTGCTCCTGCTGGGTGATTTCAATTGTCGTCATTCTCTTTGGGGTGATGTTCTGACGAATACCCGGGGTCGCCTCCTTGAGCCGTTTCTCCTCTCTTCTTCCCTGTCTCTTCTGAATTCTGGTGAGCCCACTCATTTGGACTCTCGGACTCGCACCCTTTCTTGTCTTGATCTTTCTCTCTGCTCTTCTTCTCTTTACTTAGATTTCACGTGGCAGGTTCTTGATGACCTCCATGGAAGTGATCATTTCCCCATCCTTGTTTCCTTTTTCTCTTTTCGCCCTTCCCTCACTTTCCCTAGGTGGCAGTTTGCTAAGGCAGACTGGACCCTATTTACCCTCAGTGCTGCTTTCTCTGACCTCTCCCTTCTGCCTCTCTCTCGTGCTCTCCTCCTTTTTCATGACACTGTCTTCAACGCTGCCCTCCGCTCTATTCCTCGCTCTTCCTCTCGGGGTCCACGGAAGTGCGTTCCCTGGTGGAATGCAGACTGTGCTCGGGCTGTCCGCTGTAAGCGTGCAGCCTGGAAGAGGCACCGCCGTAGGCAGACGACCGATTCTTTTCTTTCTCTTTCGGAAAGCGAGTGCGGTGGCCCGTAGGGCCATCCGTACGGCTAAACGTGAATGTTGGGCATCTTATGTCTCCACAATTACGTCCGAGACCCCTCTGGCCCAGATCTGGAAGCGTATCCGCAAGATAGCGGGTAAGTTCGTTCCCGATGTTTCACCGGTCCTTCACCTCCATGATACTCTTGTGGCGGACCCGTTGCAGGTCGCTTCCGAACTGGGTTCCCACTTTTCTTCTGTTAGCTCTGGTCTTCATCTTCCCCAATCTTTCCTTCTTCGTAAACCTGTCCTTGAGTCTCGTCCTTTAGATTTCTGAACTCATCTTCAGCTTCCCTATAATGATCCCTTCTCTCTCTCTGAACTTCGTTCTGCCCTGGCCCTCTGCGGTTTTACGGCGGCGGGCTCCGATGGTATTCATTATGAGATGCTTCGCCATCTCCCTCCGAGCACGTCTCGGTGTATACTGAGTCTGTATAATCGGATCTGGGAGTCGTCGTTAGTCCCTGAGGACTGGCTCGATGCCGTTGTCCTCCCTGTTCGCAAACCGGGGTCTCTGGGTACTTCCCCTAAGGACTTTCGCCCTATTGCTCTCACAAGTTGTGTCTGCAAACTCTTTGAACGTATGGTTAACGTTCGTCTGATGTGGTTCCTGGAACACCATCACCTCCTCTCCCCTTCTCAATTTGGTTTCCGTAAGTGCCGCAGCACGACAGATGTCCTGGTGAACTTGGAGGTCTATATTCGTACTGCTTTTGCTGCGAGGACCTCCGTTGTTGCCGTCCTTTTTGACCTAGAAAAGGCTTACGACACCACTTGGCGTTATCATATCCTATCTCAACTTCATTCTTTTGGCCTTCGTGGTCATCTCCCTCTCTTTCTCAGCAGCTTCCTCTCTCGTCGTTCCTTTCGGGTGCGCCTTGGTACCGCTCTCTCTCCCTCTTTTCAGCAATACGAAGGTGTGCCCCAGGGTAGTGTTCTGAGCACTACTCTTTTTCTTGTTGCCCTCAATGGTCTTCTTTCCTCTCTTCCTTCTGGTGTCTTCTCCGCTCTCTATGTCGATGATCTTACCCTTTGTTGTCAGGGTGATGATTCGCCTCTCCTTCAACGCCGGCTTCAACTTGCAATTGATGCCGTGTCGTCTTGGGCCACAGGTCATGGCTTCAAGTTCTCTACTTCTAAGACTTGTGCCATGACTTTTACGCGGAAACGGGTTATTCTTCGTCCCTCTTTGTCACTTTATGGTCATCCCCTTGAATACAAAGATTCCGCAAAGCTTTTGGGGTTATTCCTTGACACTCGTTTGTCTTGGTCTCCCCATATCTCTTACCTCCGTGTTGAGTGCTCTCAGGCCCTTACCCTCCTTCGGGTCTTGTCCCATACTTCTTGGGGGGCAGATAGGCGCACTCTCCTTGCTTTACATTCCTCTCTCGTCCTGTCTAAGCTCGATTATGGTTGCCCTGCTTACTCGTCTGCTTCTCCTTCTACTCTTCGCCGTCTTGATGCTTTGCACCATACTGGGTTGCGCCTCAGTTCTGGTGCCTTTCGTTCGACTCCCATCCTTAGCTTATATGTTGACACTGGCTTCCTGTCTCTCCAGAACCGCCGTGATCGCTACTGTCTTCGCTATCTTGCGCGGTCCTTGCAACATTCTTCCTCTCGCCTCTGTCGTGCTTTAACTTTTACCCCTCCTGCGGTTCCTGTTCCTCTTCACCACCTGCCTCTTTCTGTCCGGTTATCTCGCCTACAGGATTCTCTCTCCGTTCGTATTTCCGATGTTTCTCCTCGTGTTGTTCCTTCTTTGCCCCCGTGGAGGGTCCCTCTTCCGCGGTTTTGTACTTCCTTGACCCGTATCACTAAAGCTTTTACCCCTCCTACGGTTCTAAAACGCCTTTTTCTCGAGCACTTTTCTTCTCACTCCCGCTCCGTTTCTGTCTTCACCGATGGGTCTAAGTCAGCGGACGGTGTTGGCTACTCTGTTGTTTTTCCTGATCGCACTTATATGTGTCGCTTGCCTCCGGAGTCTAGCATCTTTACAGCGGAACTTTATGCTATTCTCTATGCTCTTCGTCTCCTGCTTTCTCGTTGTCAGTCTTCCTTTGTGGTTGTTGTTGACTCTCGTAGTGCCCTCATGGCTCTCGGGTCCTTTAATCCGGTTCAGCCAGTAGTTGTCGAGATCCAGCATTGGCTGTTTCTCGTTCACAGTAAATTTAAGTCGGTTGAGTTTTGTTGGGTTCCCAGCCATATTGGTGTGTCTTTAAATGAGCGTGCGGATGCTGCCGCTAAGGAAGCTGTCCGCTCTTGTCCCATCTCTCGTAAAGGCATTCCGTATTCCGACTTTTACCCGGTTATCCATTCCTCAGTCCTTACCCGTTGGCAGGCTTCTTGGTTGTCTGTTACTGGTAACAAGCTACGTACTCTTAAATGTTGTGTTTCCTCGTGGCCGTCCTCCTTCCACCGTAACCGGCGGTGGGAAACAGCTCTGGCGAGGTTGCGTATTGGCCATACTCGCTTAACCCATGGTCACTTGATGGAGCGCCGCCCTGCTCCTTATTGTCCTAGTTGCATTGTTCCTCTTACGGTCGTGCATGTCCTTCTTGAATGTCCTGACTTCCAGGACGAGCGTGTGTCTTGCTTTCCGACCGCCCCTCGCGGTCACCTGTCCCTCGATAGAATTCTTGGTGACTCAGATACTTTTGATATCGTTCGCCTTATGCGTTTTTGTTCTCGTATTGGCATCCTTGGTGATATTTAGCGCCCTCTGATTATTTTGCGTATTTGATGGTGCTACATAGCCTTCCCGGTTTGGTGCCTTCTTTTGATAATTACTTACTTACTTTCCGAAAAGACGAAAGTCACTAAAAAGTCACTTTCATCATATTTTCAACACTTTCTTAACTAAAATTTTTCATCACTCAACTGAAAATAGTCACATGTAACTCCGTTCAACACTTTCTTAACTAACAGTATACTTTTTCGAGTAAGAAAAATAGACAATACCAAACTCAAAGACATCAATAACACATTTAAAGACACCAAAGTTACTTTTCAAGACATCAGTAACACAGTCAAAGACATCAATAACGTGCTCAAAAATGTCAATAACATACTAAAAGACGTCAATAACACACCCCAAAGACATCAAAGACACACTCAAAGACGTCAAAAGTTATTCTCAGAGTCATCAAAGGTAATCTCTAACTCTCTTTCGTGCATAAAATTTGTTCTCTAACTCTCATTTGATCATCAAAGTTATTCTCTAAGACATCAAAATTGCTCTCTAAGACATCTTCAGGCATTAAATAACACTCCCAAATGTAACAAACGTTGTTTTATATTCAATAAATAAGTGAAACAGTTATCTTTTATGCAGTAACAGCTTTCACTAGACATTTACAGTCAAAATTTGATAATAACTCTGCCACAAAAACTTCAAGCAACTAGTTCAACTTTTCCAATCAAACTTTCATTTCTGTTTAATTATTTTGTTAAAATATATTTTTTAGCCATTTTTACAACATAACACTGAACATAACATAACTTAACTTATATAACCAATCCTATCCTAACCTTACTAACTTAACGTAACTTATCTAACCTATCCTAAGTTAACTTACATTACCTAAGTTTACCTAACTTAACTTACATAACCTAACCTAACTTAACTTACATAACTTAACCTAACCTAATTGAACCTAACTTACATAACTTACATAACCTAACTTAACAACATAACCTAATTTAAGCTATCCTAACCTTACTAACTTTATGTAACATACCTAACATAACTTAACCCAACTTAATTAAACTTACCAAACCTAACCTAACTTACTTAATCGAACCTAACCTAACTTACTTAACCTAACCTAATTAAACTTACCTAACCTAATCTATCTTAACTGAATTTACCTAGCCTTGAGTTATCTTGAGATTATCTTGAGTTGATTTCGAGGCTTTTTTTTTTTTTTTTTTTTTTTTTTTTTTGAGTCCCCGCGGCCCGGTCCTCGACCAGGCCTCCACCCCCAGGAAGCAGCCCATGACAGCTGACTAACTCCCAGGTACCTATTTACTGCCAGGTAAGAGGGTCATAGGGTGAAAGAAACTCTGCCCATCGTTTCTCGCCGGCTCCCGGGATCGAACCCGGGACCACAGGACCACGTGTCCAGCGTGCTGTCCGCTTGGCCAGCTGGCCCCCAGGTTTGCCTAACCTAACCTAACTTACTTAACTTACCTTAACTAAACTTACCTAGCCTAACCTAACCTAACTTAACTTACCTAACCTAACTAAACATAACTTAATCTAACATATTTTAACTAAACTTACCTAACCTAACTTACATAACCTAACATATTTTAACTAAACTTACCTAACCTAACTTACCCAACCTAACCTAACTTACATAACATAACCTATCCTTACCTTACCTAACCTAACTAAACATAACTGATATAACCTAACCTAACTTGCATAACCTAATGTAACTAAACCTAACTTACATAACCTAACCTATCCTTACCTAACCTAACCTATCCTTACCTAACTTAACTAAACTTACATAACCTGACTTATCATTACCTAACCTAATATGACCTAACTTACATAACCTAACCTAACTAACATAACCTAACCTAACTAACATAACCTAACCTAACTTACATAACCTAACCTAACCTAACTTACATAACCTAACCTAACTAACATATCCTAACCTAACTTACATAACCAAACCTAACCTAACTTACATAACCTAATCTAACCTAACCTAACTTAACTAAGCTTACATACCCTAATCTATGCTAACCTTAGTAAAACTTACCTATCCTAACCTAATGTAAGATAACTTACCTAACTTAACTTACATAGCCTAACTTAACTAAACTTAACATACATAACCTAACCTAACTTAACTGACATAACCTAACCTAACCAAACCTAACTTAACTTACATAACCTAACCTATGCTAAAACTTTCCTAGCCTAATCTAATCTAACTTAATGTAACTTACCTAACCTAACTTATCCTACATGGCCTAACTTAACTAAACTTACATAACCTAACATAACCTAACTTACATAACCTAACCTTTCAGAGGAAGTTAATTGTGTTGGACATATTTTGTTGAGTATATTATCCTAACCTAACATTATAGATATAGTTTTGTTTCTCCTTTTTGTATACTTTTACCCATACCCACCTTCCCACTTAACCTTCCCACTTAACCTTCCCACTTAACCTTCCCACTTAACCTTCCCACTTGACCTTCCCACTTGACCTTCCCACTTGACCTTCCCACTTGACCTTCCCACTTGACCTTCCCACTTGACCTTCCCACTTGACCTTCCCACTTGACCTTCCCACTTGACCTTCCCACTTGACCTTCCCACTTGACCTTCCCACTTGACCTTCCCACTTGACCTTGCCACTTGACCTTGCCACTTGACCTTGCCACTTGACCTTCCCACTTGACCTTCCCACTTGACCTTCCCACTTGACCTTCCCACTTGACCTTCCCACTTGACCTTCCCACTTGACCTTCCCACTTGACCTTCCCTCCTTCTTTTACTTTGTTTTCTTATATAAGTTCATTTATTTAGTAATAATAATATATACAGTATTAAAGAGTTGGGCCTATCATGATCTACTAAATCTTGATAATGAGAAAAGCAAAAAAGCAGGAGAGCAAGGGAGGGAAGTAGAGGGAGGAAGAGGGTGGAAGAGAGGGGAGGGAGAGAGGGGGGAGGAAGAGAGAGAAAGGGTGAGAGAGAAGGGGGAAGAAAAAACAAAGTAAAAGGAGGGGAAGGTTAAGTGGGAAGGTGGGTTTGGGTAAAAATATACAAAAAAGGAGAAACAAAACAATATCAGTAAGGTTTGTGGGAACCGACCTGTGAGATTTATATTAATTTATATGAATATATTTACGTTAATTTATATACTTCGATAGCAATTTGTATAATGATAAGTGGACTGTATTTCTGCAATAATCTCATAATCTCACAAATCGATCCTCTACACATTAGGGGGGCTTATTAATTTAATTTATATATATGCAGCCAATCAAACTACAGTATTAGGCTACATACATTGAAGAGGTTCCTTATCTTATTTGTACAGCAAACTTTAGTCCACCAGGTATAACTAGGTTGTAGACGCCACATTTTCCCTCTTTGAGGTAGCTTCCATCACCCTGGTAACTGATGTACAAAGCATGCTTCCTAGTCTTGACCTGTCAAAAGGGCGCTAACTGTGAAGCCAGATACCTATATATGACAAGCTATGTCAGAGAAAATACTGTACATGGAACAATGAAGACCTGGATTAATTACCTTTAGTATGAGGCGATTTCGTGATCTAACTGGATCACCCTACCCAATGACATTAATGGCCACTAATGATAGATATACGGGTTTCGGAAAGACACTTAACTTGAATTGTTGACAGCGTGTGATAATGGTACACCTTTGGTTTCCATAACACTTCGTCCAAGTAAAATTAACAGGAGCCGTATTTGCTCCCGTGTGCCTCTGGTCTAGTATAACAATGGCAATGTCTAACACTCCATACTATTGACGCTACTGGCCGACATTGTCCAGATATAATAGGAGCCGAATTTGCTCCACGCGTCTCGGAGGTGACAACAACAATAATGGCTATGGCTGACACTCCATACTACTGACGCTACTGGCCGACAATGTCCAGATATGATAGGAGCCGAATTTGCTCCATGCGTCCCGGAGGTGACAACAACAAAGCTCTGACCCCTCCCTCATACTGACGTCTGGCCTACATTGTCCAGATGACAGAAAGTGATAGAAGGGTCACATTTACTCTACTTTAATACTGATAATTAAGTTAATTTATATGAAATATTTTTATGATGGTAAAGTCCAAAGACTAATGTATTTAAGAATAATTCCCACCATATTAGGTGGTGAATTATAATAGTATGTGGTAATGATATCCCGTTTTCTATAGACGGTAATTCCACTACAAGTTACGTTTTCTATGGGTAACTTGTTTATACAATACAGCAATTATCTGTCTATGATATATTAAATGGTGTCGGATTTTCCGACAAGGTTAGGTTAAGGATAATACATTCAACAAAATATGCCCAACACAATAAACCACATTCTGGAAGGTTAGGTAATGTAAGTTAAGTTAGGTTATGTAAATTAAATTTAGTTAAGCTAGGTTATGAAATTTAAGTTAGGTTAGGTAAGTTACATTACGTTAGATTAGGTTAGGTAAGTTTTAGTAAGGATTGCATAGGTTAGGTTATGTAAATTCAATTAAGTTAGATTAGGCAAGGTTATGTAAGCTAAGTTTAGTTAAGTTAGGGTATTGTTACAAAGAGGGAGGGCCAGTGTTGGTGCCTGGGATGAGGATCACCACGACCATCACAACGAGACTTTGCTCCCACACTCTCGGATACCATTGATCGACCTGGGAGCCCTCCAGTCGATCCACAGGTAGAATCGCTACTTGCGATCCGTCCTTGTACCCGCGGAGGAGTAGAGGAAAACTCAGCTCAGACCTCAAGTCGTTGCTTAATAGCTTTTTATTCAAATGAGGAACTCATAGTTACCAAAAAATATTCGCATCATGTAGTAGATGTTGCCATATTGGTTGAGAGAACTTTGTTATGGAGATGACCGGTTGAACGACCAATACGTTTCTTTTATATATAAACATGATATTTTTATTTCAAAATAAATCTATAATACACCATTAAAAATACAGTTTCTGAGATCATAGTAACTTTTCTTGTGACAGTCATCTACTTCTAATAATAAATAAATAGTTTTCAGTAGAATTTTAATTGATATCCAAAATATTTGACTGACTTGGGCAAGTCATAGATTATAGAGGCATTTTCGACATAATTCGTTCATCTTTCACAATGTATAAAAATGTCAGAAGAACTAAATGATTGGATAACTTTGCCATATCCTAAGAGGAATTCGAGAAGGACACCAAAATGAAGGACGTAGTAGGAAAATTGAGAAAACTGAAGTGTTTAGTACAGAGCTCCAAACCTCACATAGTTTTTCTCTTTAAAAAACTCATATGTAGCATATTACCTAAATAAAATCATAATGGCATTTAAGATGTTATGTTCTTTATGCTTTTAAATATATTTAATTTTCCCAACCCTATGAAAAAATATTTAGTTTCAGATATGAAGACGAAGGTTTATTGTCTCCGTGACAAAGGTTCAGTATCTCCGTGGCATAATAGTAAAGTGGGCTCAGGCTATTGTTAATTATTTGGGGAGTTTGGAAGGACATTATATATATAGCAGGCTAATTGGCATTTTTACGAATGAGGGATATTGTTGGGGTTGGCATGTAATTTTTTTTTACTTAAAGAGCCACTGTCCAACACTCCTTTCTAGTATCCAAATTTATTGGCACACTTTTTAAACTATTGTTGTTGTTTTGACATAAACCTTCGTTTTTGTAAAATAAAACGACGGATTTCTTCACTATCTTCCGTTTGAAGAAGATCCATGAAAGTTGGGGATCTTGGGGGCTATGAAAAGTATGTCTTAAACCACCATTTGAGCAATTAGTTCGTGGAATGAACGTAAATAGAGTTTTGCATCATACTACACTGGGTTCTAAGGGGTTGTCTTAGCCAGGGGGTGGTAATGGGGGACGAGCTCCCATGACCTATAAAATGCTCCTATACGGCATGCGTCTCAAATAGCCTCTGACAGCCAAGTCCAACTCCTGGCCTGCACGGGTGGCTTAGTCTAAGTCCGGCGAAACTGCTTTTACCGACAGGAGAAGGAGCGAGGGCGTGCCTCTGGAGCCTTAAAACCAGCTGCTCCGGGTAGATGGGACTCGATAGCCTGGGAAGGCAGCCCATATAGGAGAAGGGAAACCCTGATTTTAAACCTCCGCTGCCTTGCGGCCATACCCTTTTCTGGGGAAGGCTTCAGGAGTCAACCTCGAGGAAAAATCCGGAGTTGGAGCCCCAAAGGCAGTTCGTTGTTAACGTCGACCTCGTTCTGGCAGCTCCTGCGACGTTGCTGGAACCATGTGTATTGGCATTTGCCTTTCTATTGGATAATTTCAGCAACGTGGAGAGGGGGGACCTGTTGCATGGGCAACAGCTTCTCCATATCTACCTACCCAGGCTTTGCGCCCTGGAGAGGGCACTCCAGCTTCACCTCACAGCATCGAACCAACACGGGAAGTGACAGTCTACCGGTTTTAAGTCTTCTGCTCAATTGGCGAAGAGTGTGACGCCAGGGGTTGCTTCCGACGGTGGGAGGGGTCATCGCGCCCCACTGGGCAGCTACCGTCCGCCTCAAGCTGGGTAAACCCCAGCCAATAAGGTGTTGCCTCGCCACGGTCCGTTAACCTCACTGGGTGCATGGGGTTTAGGGTGAAAACCGACAAGCGGCTCGAACACTTTGCACCAAGCAATACCAAACCTAAGAAGAAAATATCAACTGCCCTAAAGCTGGGCACATGGAACGTCAGGACACTGACACCAGGTTTCTATGACAACCTGCAAGAAATCAATGACGCCCGAAAAACAGCAATCATCGATAGGGAGCTGAGCAAACTGCAGATGGATATTGTTGCTCTCCAAGAGACCAGGCTCCCTGGATCAGGATCAGTGAGAGAGAGGACCTTCTCATTCTTCTGCCAAGGAAAACCATCTGATGAGACCAGAGAACATGGTGTGGGATTTGCCGTCAGGAATGCACTGTTGGGACACATTATGCCACCGATGGGGGAAACCGAACGAATTCTGTCTCTGCAACTGCACTCCCACCAGGACTTGTCAATGTAATTAGTGCATATGCACCATCTCTGACTTCTCCAGCAGAGGCAAAGGAAAAATTCTACGATGACCTTAACAGAGTCATAGCGAGAATCCCTGTAAAGGAGCCACTGTTCATCCTCGGCGACTTCAACGCCAGAGTGGGTGCCGAGCACATTTGGCCTACTTGTCTGGGTCAATTCGGCATAGGGAGGATGAATGAGAATGGGCAACGTCTCCTAGAACTCTGCTGCCTTCATGGTCTTTGTGTCACCAACACGTTCTTCGGCACAAAGCCTCAACACCGAGTATCTTGGAGACACCCTAGATCCAAGCACTGGCACCAGCTTGACCTGATTCTTACCAGGCGTGCAAGTCTACCCAGCATCAAGATTACGCGTAGCTACCAGAGTGCTGTCTGTGACACCGACCACTCCCTGGTATGTAGCAGGGTCAAGATGCAACCAAAGAAGATTTATCACTCGAAAAAGGCGGGCAGACCTCGCATCGACACCACCAAGAACCGCAACCAGGACAAGGTGGAAGATTTTGCACGTGTGCTCGAGGAAGCTCTCCCTGGCCCAGCCGGGGTCACTGCCTGTAAAAGATGGGAGCACTTCAGAGACGCTGTGTTCAACGCTGCCATTTCCACCTTTGGCAAGAAGACAAGTAGGTCAGCAGACTGGTTCGAGGCTCACTCGGAAGAGACGACACCTGTCATCGAAGAGAAGAGAAACTCCTTGGCAGCCTACAAAGCCTGTCCAAGTCAGCGCAACTTACATTTCCTTCGGGCCGCCCCCTCCCCGCTCAGCTCGTTGTCGCCGTGTGGGGGCTTCGTGGGCGGCTGCTGGAGTGTGATGCTCCTTAGGACAGTCCTCTGTCCTATTCTAGCCTTGTGCTCCTGCTGCCGTCCTCTCCAATTCTGCTGGGCACCTTTTCCTTTTCCTTCTGTTTCGTTTTTCTCCCCCCTCTTCTCCTATCTGCTTGCCGTTTCCTGCCGACCTTTTGCTCGTTCTGGTTCTTCCATGGACTTCTTCTATTTTGACGCCCGGGTGCTTGAGGAGGCATACTCATGCACCCGTAGAACTGCAGTACCCGACGTCGAGAGCGAGGGGAACCTTTTATTGTCAATCCCCACTTCGTCACTGAACCCGATCTCGACGGACTGTCGGTTTCTTAAGGTGGCGTTTGTGGGGCGTATACTCACGACGCACCCCTAGGAGGCCCCGACAAGATCGGCGATAGCTTCTTGTTGGGTGTCCTGCCTCTAATTGTGGCTCCATGGTGGGTGTGGGGGCACATTCGTGAGTGAATTCTTCTTTTCGTCGAGATGATAACCCCTGTTTCGGCTGCTTCTGGCTTACCTTTTCAGGCTCGTGGGGTGGGCGACCAAGCCCCCGAGTCGGTCCGTATTGGAAGACCGGGCTCTGTAGCCTCCGCTGCATTGGGCCCCGACCTTGCTCCTCCTTTGGCCTCTCTGACTCCTTCCCCTGGCTCCCCTCCCTCCTCTGTGGTTGGGTCGAGCCCCAAGCCCCCAGTGGTGACTACCTCGTCCCCTGGCGCGGCTCCTTCTCTAGTTGTAACTACTGCGCCTTTTAACCCCTCTCTCTCTGGGGGTTCTCACCGCCGTCCTCGTCACGGCCGCCCTCGCTCGATTCCTTCCAGTTCTGCTACCTATAAAGCCTTGTTTGGTTCCGCTTCGTGGGCCAAATATTTTGATCTCCTCCCTCTTGATTCTGCGCCTCCTGACGATTTCTCCCTTCATCGACATCTCATTGATTCCGTGGATGCCTCCATTACTTCCAACCCCACTCGTCTCGGTACACGTGTCGTTGCTGCTCCTTCTCAGGATGCTGCTTCCCGCTTGGCTGCCTTATCCTGCCATGGCGAGACCCCCGTTTGGGTCTCGAAGAACGCTCAGTTGAATGCCAGTGTTGGCACTATTTTGCTCCCGCCCCATGTTGCAACCGGTGTTCGGGACCTGCGCGACTGCCACGACGAGATTCGACATATCCTCGCTGCCCAGGGCCATTCTATTCTCCAGGTGGACACGTTTACTCGTCCCCCTCGTGGTAGTCGCCGTCAACCCCTCCGGGTTGTGAAGATTAACTTTGATGGTAGGACCCTTCCACCCTCTGTCATTCTTTCTGATGCCAGGTGCTCTGTCCAGGAGTACATTCCTTCTCCTCAGCTCTGCAACAAGTGCTGGAGGTTTGGGCATGGTGCCCTCCGCTGCTCCGGGACTGTCTCTCTCTGTCCTTTGTGTGGTGGCGAAGGTCACTCTAAGTCGGAGTGCACTTCTCCCCAGGCTCGTTGCCTCAACTGCGGTGAGGCCCATCCTACCTTCTCCCGTGCGTGTGTCCATTACAAGCTTGAGGCAGCCGTCCTCAACCTGAAGCACCGGGAGCGTTTATCTTTTCCTGAGGCGAGGCGCCAGGTTCGCCGGCTCCCGCCTTATGCTAATATCTCTTATGCTCGCGTGTTGCGCTCTTCCTCTCCTCGTCCTTCCCGCCTTCCTCAGACTCACAACCGTTTCCGGGCCTTGGACCCTGATGCGCCCACTGCCCCCTCCTCTGTTCCTTTGGGTTCTCTCCCGAAGGATCCTCCTCCTGGTCCTCTGTCTGGGGTTCCCCTTCCTTCTACCCGGTCTGCCGTGTCTTCTGTGTCTTCTTCCTCGTCCCCCTCCGATCCTCCTTCCCATCCTCTTCCTCCATCTATCGGCTCTCCCCACCGCATGTCGGTGCGGGCGGATGTCCATCGCTCTCCTAACGGCCGTCGTGTGTGCTCTCGTTCGGCTTCTCCTGTTGAGACACTGGAATCCGTTGCCCGGTACGTAGTTGCTGGGACACCGGTCTCTTTCAGTCAGAAGCGTAAGCCTGGCTCCTCTCCTTCCTCTTCCCCGGCGGGTAAGAAGGCTTCGCTTTCTTCCTCAGCTCCTCCTTCTGGCTCTGTTGCTCCTTCCCCTCCGGTTTCAGTGCTTGCGCCTCCTGTTCCTGCTATGGAGGTTTCTTTGTCCCCTGCTTCCCTTTCGGTTGCTGCTCTTGCTGGGGTGCGCTCCCCTCTTTCTACTCCCCCTCCTGCTGCTGCTGTCCTTGACGGCTCCTCTCCGTTGTCTCCTCCTCTTCCTCCTCCTCCTCCAGACCCTGCCCGCCCACCTCTGATCTGTTCTCCCGTTTCCTTCCCTCCGTCTTTGCTCAGTTTACCCATGCCCCCTAACCCTGACTTTGCTGACCCTGATCCCGACCCTGATATTCTTTAACGTGCTCTGTTGCTCTTTCGCCTTTGTTTCTTCCTTGTTCTCTGTTTTTGTCCTTTCTCTTCTCGTCGTTGTCCATTCTTCAATGGAACGTTCGAGGTTATTACGCCAATTTCCTCGAACTCCAACTTCTGATTTCGCGGTTTTCGCCCCTTTGTGTCTGTCTCCAGGAGCCAATGCTTGGTGCTCGTCCTGGTCGTTTTCGTGGCTGTTCCTTTCTCTCCCCCCCCCCCCCCCAGCCATTGCTGGGGCTTCTAATTCTTCTGCTCTCTTGATTCGGGCTGATGTTCCCTTTGTTCCTTTACTTTTTCCTTCGCCTCTCCATTGTTCTGCTGCTCGTATCTTTGTGGGGAAATGGTACACAGTTTGTTCCATTTATCTCCCCCCGAGTGTCCCGCTCTCTCTTCCTGATTTGAAACACCTCCTGGACTCCTTGCCGGAGCCTGTGCTCCTGCTGGGTGACTTCAATTGTCGTCATTCTCTTTGGGGTGACGTTCTGACGAATACCCGGGGTCGCCTCCTTGAGCCGTTTCTCCTCTCTTCTTCCGTCTCTTCTGAATTCTGGTGAGCCCACTCATTTGGACTCTCGGACTCGCACCCTTTCTTGTCTTGATCTTTCTCTCTGCTCTTCTTCTCTTTACTTAGATTTCACGTGGCAGGTTCTTGATGACCTCCATGGAAGTGATCATTTCCCCATCCTTGTTTCCTTTTTCTCTTTTCGCCCTTCCCTCACTTTCCCTAGGTGGCAGTTTGCTAAGGCAGACTGGACCCTATTTACCCTCAGTGCTGCTCTCCCTGACCTCTCCCTTCTGCCTCTCTCTCGCGCTCTCCTCCTTTTTCATGACACTGTCTTCAACGCTGCCCTCCGCTCTATTCCTCGCTCTTCCTCTCGGGGTCCACGGAAGTGCGTTCCCTGGTGGAATGCGGACTGTGCTCGGGCTGTCCGCTGTAAGCGTGCAGCCTGGAAGAGGCACCGCCGTAGGCAGACGACCGATTCTTTTCTTTTCTTTCGGAAAGCGAGTGCGGTGGCCCGTAGGGCCATCCGTACGGCTAAACGTGAATGTTGGGCATCTTATGTCTCAACAATTACGTCCGAGACCCCTCTGGCCCAGATCTGGAAGCGTATCCGCAAGATAGCGGGTAAGTTCGTTCCCGATGTTTCACCGGTCCTTCACCTCCATGATACTCTTGTGGCGGACCCGTTGCAGGTCGCTTCCGAACTGGGTTCCCACTTCTTCTGTTAGCTCTGGTCTTCATCTTCCCCAATCTTTCCTTCTTCGTAAACCTGTCCTTGAGTCTCGTCCTTTAGATTTCTGAACTCATCTTCAGCTTCCCTATAATGATCCCTTCTCTCTCTCTGAACTTCGTTCTGCCCTGGCCCTCTGCGGTTCTACGGCGGCGGGCTCCGATGGTATTCATTATGAGATGCTTCGCCATCTCCCTCCGAGCACGTCTCAGTATTTACTGAGTCTGTATAATCGGATCTGGGAGTCGTCGTCAGTCCCTGAGTACTGGCTCGATGCCGTTGTCCTCCCTGTTCGCAAACCGGGGTCTCTGGGTACTTCCCCTAAGGACTTTCGCCCTATTGCTCTCACAAGTTGTGTCTGCAAACTCTTTGAACGTATGGTTAACGTTCATCTGATGTGGTTCCAGGAACACCATCACCTCCTCTCCCCTTCTCAATTTGGTTTCCGCAAGTGCCGCAGCACGACAGATGTCCTGGTGAACTTGGAGGTCTATATTCGTACTGCTTTTGCTGCGAAGACCTCCGTTGTTGCCGTCCTTTTTGACCTAGAAAAGGCTTACGACACCACTTGGCGTTATCATATCCTATCTCAACTTCATTCTTTTGGCCTTCGTGGTCATCTCCCTCTCTTTCTCCGCAGCTTCCTCTCTCGTCGTTCCTTTCGGGTGCGCCTTGGTACCGCTCTCTCTCCCTCTTTTCAGCAATACGAAGGTGTGCCCCAGGGTAGTGTTCTGAGCACTACTCTTTTTCTTGTTGCCCTCAATGGTCTTCTTTCCTCTCTTCCTTCTGGTGTCTTCTCCGCTCTCTATGTCGATGATCTTACCCTTTGTTGTCAGGGTGATGATTCGCCTCTCCTTCAACGCTGGCTTCAACTTGCAATTGATGCCGTGTCGTCTTGGGCCACAGGTCATGGCTTCAAGTTCTCTACTTCTAAGACTTGTGCCATGACTTTTACGCGGAAACGGGTTGTTCTTCGTCCCTCTTTGTCACTTTATGGTCATCCCCTTGAATACAAAGATTCCGCGAAGCTTTTGGGGTTATTCCTTGACACTCGTTTGTCTTGGTCTCCCCATATCTCTTACCTCCATGTTGAGTGCTCTAAGGCCCTTACCCTCCTTCGGGTCTTGTCCCATACTTCTTGGGGGGCAGATAGGCGCACTCTCCATGCTTTACATTCCTCTCTCGTCCTGTCTAAGCTCGATTATGGTTGCCCTGCTTACTCGTCTGCTTCTCCTTCTACTCTTCGCCGTCTTGATGCTTTGCACCATACTGGGTTGCGCCTCAGTTCTGGTGCCTTTCGTTCGACTCCCATCCTTAGCTTATATGTTGACACTGGCTTCCTGTCTCTCCAGGACCGCCGTGATCGCTACTGTCTTCGCTATCTTGCGCGGTCCTTGCAACATCCTTCCTCTTGCCTCTGTCGTGCTTTAACTTTTACCCCTCCTGCGGTTCCTGTTCCTCTTCACCACCTCCCTCTTTCTGTCCGGTTATCTCGCCTACAGGATTCTCTCTCCGTTCGTATTTCTGATGTTCCTCCTCGTGTTGTTCCTTCTTTGCCCCCGTGGAGGGTCCCTCTTCTGCGGTTTTGTACTTCCTTGACCCGTATCACTAAAGCTTTTACCCCTCCTACGGTTCTAAAACGCCTTTTCCTCGAGCACTTTTCTTCTCACTCCCGCTCCGTTTCTGTCTTCACCGATGGGTCTAAGTCAGCGGACGGTGTTGGCTACTCTGTTGTTTTTCCTGATCGCACTTATATGTGTCGCTTGCCTCCGGAGACTAGCATCTTTACAGCGGAACTTTATGCTATTCTCTATGCTCTTCGTCTCCTGCTTTCTCGTTGTCAGTCTTCCTTTGTGGTTGTTGTTGACTCTCGTAGTGCCCTCATGGCTCTCGGGTGCTTTAATCCGGTTCATCCAGTAGTTGTCGAGATCCAGCATTGGCTGTTTCTCGTTCACAGTAAATTTAAGTCGGTTGAGTTTTGTTGGGTTCCCAGCCATATTGGCGTGTCTTTAAATGAGCGTGCGGATGCTGCCGCTAAGGAAGCTGTCCGCTCTTGTCCCATCTCTCGTAAAGGCATTCCGTATTCCGACTTTTACCCGGTTATCCATTCCTCAGTCCTTACCCGTTGACAGGCTTCTTGGTTGTCTGTTACTGGTAACAAGCTACGTACTCTTAAATGTTGTGTTTCCTCGTGGCCGTCCTCCTTCCACCGTAACCGGCGGTGGGAAACAGCTCTGGCGAGGTTGCGTATTGGCCATACTCGCTTAACCCATGGTCACTTGATGGAGCGCCGCCCTGCTCCTTATTGTCCTAGTTGCATTGTCCCTCTTACGGTCGTGCATGTCCTTCTTGAATGTCCTGACTTCCAGGACGAGCGTGTGTCTTGCTTTCCGACCGCCCCTCGCGGTCACCTGTCCCTCGATAGAATTCTTGGTGACTCGGATACTTTTGATATCGTTCGCCTTATGTGTTTTTGTTCTCGTATTGGCATCCTTGGTGATATTTAGCGCCCTCTGATTATTTTGCGTATTTGATGGTGCTACATAGCCTTCCCGGTTTGGTGCCTTCTTTTGATAATTACTTACTTACTTACTTCGTGTACCTGGGCTCCACAATCTCTGACTCCCTCTCTTTTGATACGGAGCTAAACAAACGCATCGGTAAGGCATCTACTACCATGTCCAGACTGACAAAGAGAGTGTGGGCCAACAATAGGCTAACTGAGCATACTAAGATTCAGGTTTACAGAGCCTGTGTCCTGAGCACTCTCCTTTATGGCAGTGAGTCTTGGACACTCCTCACCCATCAGGAAAGACAGCTGAATGCTTACCACATGAGCTGCCTTCGACACATCTTGGACATCACCTGGCAGGACAAGGTGACAAACAACAACGTCTTGGGGAGAGCAAGAATCACCAGCATGTACACAATGCTGAAACAGAGACGAATCCGCTGGCTCGGGCACGTTGTGCGAATGGGCGACGGCAGGATCCCCAAGAATCTCCTGTACGGAGCGCTGATGCAGGGAAAGCGTCCAACAGGCAAGCCCCAGCTACGGCACAAAGACGTATGCAAGAGGGACCTGAATTCCATGGACGTCGATCTTGCTATATGGGAGACACTAGCTGCAGACCGTTCAGCCTGGAGGCAGTCTGTTCAAAGAGGTCTCTCCAAGTTCGAGGAGTCACTTGCCAAGGAATCGGAGGCAAAGAAACAGAGAAGGAAAGCCGGTAGCCAGGAAAACAGACCAGAATCGGACTTCGTTTGTGCTCGGTGTGGGATGGACTGCCACTCTCGGATTGGCCTCATCAGTCACACCAGACGCTGCACCAGAATTGACAACTTGGGCACTACTCCATAGTCTCCCGAGACTGAAGGATGCCTACTAGGATAAGAACACTGGGACTCCATCCAAAAGCCATGTAAGCCAGTCCCTTTAGTTATATATATATTTAATATTTTCATCTATCTTGATACTACTAGTCAATCATCAGTAAAACTTATTTTTTTACCTAATATATAGGTACAGTTATGAAAAATATGCCTTCGTATCTTTCAGCCTGAAACGATCTGATTTCGATTGTCGATACTATGAAACATTCAAAAATAATAATATATTTTCATCCTACGCAAGAAAAAACAAACAATTAGTTCCTAGTATTTAGTAACTTTTGTGCGAGCAATTGGGTCACAGTAATTGAGTTAGTCTCAGTCCAAACTTAGCCAACTAATCGAATCATATACACTTATCAACACTTTTAAGGCTAATTGAACATATATTATCACAGTAATCATTGCCGTCACTAAACATTCAAAATGCCTTATGATCACCATCTAACACAATAAAGTGATAAACATCCAAATTTTAAACCAATTTAATACAAAAAGTTTAATATTTTCCTCCATAAAAATAATTGGATATTCTGGGCTGAGTGCAGACAGACAATAAGGTGTATGTTCATTATTTAGCTTGTGATGTACGTGTTCATACCATTTGATCAACAATTCAGAAATACTTCACAATTTTTGGGATCTCTGATTTATTCCAATGTATATTTTTAAACATTAAGTGCCTAAAAAGGTAATAGTGGTCCAAATATTGGTGTATGGCGAAACAAATTTCATCATGAACTATGTTACATGATGACGGGATCGTTATTCCATCCAACCTCATCATCTCTCACAGAGCTTCTCTTTCTAAGACGCTTGTATCATCTTCAGAAATACTAGATGATTCCCAGCATAAGATCTACACCACATTCAATTATATTCACCATGAGTCTTAGTATAAATTGTAATTGTGATGCCACAAGGGATTACTCATCTTTAGTAGACCTCAAATTTTGTAAAAATTGAGGTCAAAATCATAATTTTAACCGAATAATGAGTTACTGGTTTTATTTTAAATCTCATTGGTAGTGGCGGGTTTACAAATGGCTACAAAGTAATATCCAGTTCTTCAGAACAGTATTTTAATAAATAGTTCCATTTTTTGGGGCTTCACTGCTCACCACCACTTTTTCTTAGATGACCTTTACTAAAATTTAAATAATCACAATGAGGATAAGAATGACAACATCGGTAATGTAGTATTTTGGTGTGGTAATGATACTACAATAGATTTAGTTTCAATATTATTGTAATATTATTAGGGTTCAAATACAAGTCAACTAACATTACTATAATTTCATGTTAATATTTAAGAATATTTATGAATCCTTTGAAGCAATATCTAATTATACAAACTTAAATTACATACACCTTCATTTTTTGGTTTCTTCTGGTGGCCCTGACAAAAGAAGAACTAAAAATCAATATTTTCTAATTCCCTTTAAGGCATTTATATTCTCAACGTCGATCCACAATCTACCAGAAATTACCACTTTTCTATTTCATCTTTAAATATTCGTATGAATAACGCTAAAACACCTTCAAATTCATAAAAACTACGGGCAGTTAGTTGGATCCTGATGAAATCACAAACAGTGTACGTAAAGTTTTGTGTGTTCTAACGCCTCTCATGCAATTATAGTCCAATACAAAGTGATTCTAAACAAAATAGAGTATTTTTTTCTATTTCTCTGCAATAGTTGGTCACATTATGTAATTTTTCCTGACACTCATCAAATAAAACCAATTTATCCCCTAATAATACTGCTGAAATGTTTTTCATTTTAATGTTTTCACAAGACGTTGTCATCAAAATTTTTTTATAGGAATTATAGTTTTCAAAGTTACTATCACCCCATCAATGATAAATCATATTTTACCCCACACTGTAGTAGTATCTCTACATTTCTACAAATTTTTGTCAAAATAATCCTTATAGTTGGAACATCTCATATTTTATTGGTGTTTGTTGTTTTGACTGTGTAGTGCTGTATCCAGTCTCACTCTTATCATCGTCAAACTTCACGGTTGCTTTGTTGATGCTAAGTCATGACGTGATTTCGTGCTAAACAACAACAACAACAATCGGGTCATGCAGTTATTATCTCTTTGGTTCGCATCTTTATCTATAATTTTCAGTATTATAAGGTACCTCTTCAAGCAATAAAAAAAGGGATCTATTAATATTTTCACAGAACATCAATCATGTTCCACAGGTGGGAGAAATAATAAAGTCAAAGTCAATTGATATATATAGAGTATTTGGAAGTTTGGTATAAAAATTACAATTTATATAAAAACAAGTGATTTTTATTTCAATGTGAATTTCTTCTATAATATACCACCCAAAAAATACAATTTCTGATAAATTCTCATTTTCGGATATTGTTTTCACAATACACACACTAGTTGCTGTTGCGGTTCTTTCCATATTCCCCTTGCTTTTCAGTTCATGATGGTTTTGAAATCAGTTCACAATCTTATTCGTTTATTAAGTATGTTCTTGGTTTTTAATTGGTTCTTCTTAAACATCAATGATTTCCTCGTTGACCCGAAGGTTTTCATCACAGGTAAGCGATATTTCGTTGGTACGTGTTTTCAAATGTTGGGTCAGGCTTCCTCTCCGACTGAATTTCGCCCCACACACACATAACACTTAGAAGGTGTTTTGCCCATGTGTGCTCTCTAATGTTGAGTCAGGCTGCTTCTCTGACTGAATTTCGCCCTACAAACATAGCACGTTAAAGGTTTTTCACCTGTGTGTGTTCTACAATGTTGGGTCAGTGCGTTTGTGCTTAAATTCTTCCCCTCCCCAGCACCCATCGGAAAAAAAAGTTTTTTTGCCTGTGTGTTCTTAAATGGTCAGGTCAGGTAGTTGCTCTGACAAAAAAAACTTTGAACCCTCATCGCACAGAAAAGATTTTACACGGGGTGAGTTCTCAAATGTTTGATCAGGAGTTCATTCTGACGGATTTTTTTTCACACATATCGTACATAATTTTTTTTCAATTCTGTGGATTATCAAACGTTTCACACACCCGCCCAAACACACACCTGCTCCCATGATGACCAAACCACACGTCGGAAAATAGCCAAGCGTCGGCGTTTCGTAACGTCGACGCACCCAATCACCCCACCAAACATATTCTCCCAGGTGTTTCCACACACATACTCTCCCGATCTCTCACCCTTGAAAGAGTGTGCCCATTTAGCCACACACACACACACACACACACACACACACACACACACACACACACACACACACACACACACACACACACACACACACACACACACACACCCTCAAACCCCCAAAACCCACCCAGCCCTCATCCCCTCAACCCCAAGAACCCACCCAGCCCTCATCCCCTCAACACCCAAAGCCTACCCAGCCCTCACCCCTCCTCATCCCCTCTCCTTCCATGTGACCCCCCACCCTTGCGAGGGGGGTGGGAGGTTTCCCCCACCCCCTCTATCCTTCCCCCTCCCAACCTCTCAACCTCTATCTGACTCCCAACCTTACGCTATCTCCCAACCCCTCTAAGCCCTCCCTAATCTTCAGACCCAGTATGCCCTTCCTACTCCAGACCTACCTACCCAGGCCCTACCCCAGACCCTCCTACCTACCTTCCTAGAAGCCCAGCCCTCAGGAGCCCCCCAAACACCCCTCCTGACCTCTTTCACCCCCCATACACCCCCGGACCCCCCCAGACACCCCCCGGATCCACCCGGACATCCCCCGGATCCTCCCCGCCCCCAGTCATCCCCCAGACACCCCCAGATCCCCCAGATCCCCCCTGCCCCCAGTCACCCCCCAGACACCCCCCAGATCCCCCCAGACCCCCAGAGAAAGGGAGAACTCTGGTACAAGAGTTTCCATGAAGAATCTCAAGGTTTGGTACACCAATGCTGATGGGGTATCTAATAAAGCAGAAGAGATAAAAGAAAGAGTGAGTGAAGCAGATCCTGACATAGTTGCAATTGTGGAAACTAAAATTAATGACATGATCTCAGATGCAATCTTTCCTGAAGGGTACCAGGTGATACGAAAAGAGAGGACACAGAGACTGGGAGGGGGAGTAGAACTCCTAATAAAGCGGAAATGGAAGTTTGAAGACCTGGGAAATCGAGTTACCAATGAGTGCACAAGCTTCATACATGGAACTCTGACAGTAGATGGGAGGAAGATTGTGATCTTGGTAATCTACAATCCCCCACCAAACAGTAGAAGACCCAGGCAGGAGTATGATGACAACAACAAAGCATGTATAGATGAACTTCAGAAGGCAACAACACTAGCCCACAGAATGAGAGCGAAGCTGCTGATCATGGGGGACCTAAATCATGGAGAGATAAATTGGGAATCAAGGAATCCCCATGGAGGGGACGAAACGTGGGGAGCAAAATTAGTAGATGTTATAGACAGGAATTTCCTGACACAACATGTGAAGGAAGACACAAGGGAAAGAGGAGGAGATGCACCGAGCCTATTAGACCTGATTTTCACCCAGAACGTAGAAGATATCGAGAATTTAGAGCATGAAATACCTCTAGGGGCCAGTGACCATTGTGTCCTAGTCATTGACTACATGATGGAATTCAAACTTATGACCATGGGACAAGAGATCTGGGAAAGGAGAGCTGACTACAGGAAAGGGGACTATATGAGGATAAGGGACTATCTGGGTGAAATGCAGTGGGAGGAAGAAATTAGAGGAAAAACAGTCCAAGATATGATGGACCTAGTCATACAGAAATGCCAGGAGGCCGAAGAGAGATTTATAATAACGGTAAAGGGAAAAAATAAGAAGGAATATAATAACCCATGGTTTAATAGACAGTGTCAGGAAGCAAAAATGGCCAGCAGGCGGGAGTGGAGGAAGTACAGAAGACAAAGAACAGAGGACAACAGGATCAGATACAACAGAGCTAGGAACGATTACATTAACATAAGACGAACATCGGAAAGGGACTATGAGAACGATATTGCAATCAAAGCGAAAAAAACAACCTAAGTTACTACACAGTCATATAAGAAGAAAAATGTCGGTGAACGACCAAGTGACAAGACTAAGGAAGACAGGGGGCATATACTGAAAATGACAAGGAAATCTGCGAGGCACTGAATGCCAGTTTCCATGGAGTGTTCACTACCGAGCCTGAGCAGCTCCCATTGTTGGAAGGGGTTACCTTAGATGAAAGACTATCAGATATAGAGGTGACAACAGAGGAGGTAATGAAACAGTTGACAACTCTAGATGCAACTAAAGCAGTTGGACCAGACAAAGTATCACCGTGGATACTAAAAGAAGCAGCACAGGCCCTCAGCGTGCCTCTGGCAATGATCTTTAATGAGTCACTTATGTCAGGAGAATTGCCCAGTTGCTGGAAGAAGGCAAATGTCGTGCCGATCTTCAAGAAAGGTGATAGGGAGGAGGCACTTAACTATAGACCTGTATCACTGACAAGCATCCCCTGTAAAATACTGGAAAGAATAATTAGGCTACGACTGGTTGCACACCTGGAGAACATTAGGTTTGTGAACAAACATCAACATGGGTTCTGGACAGGGAAATCGTGCCTAACAAACCTTCTGGAATTCTATGATAAAATAACGAGGATAAGACAGGACAGAGATGGTTGGGCAGACTGCATATTTCTGGATTGCCAAAAAGCCTTTGATACAGTACCGCACATGAGACTGCTGTTCAAGCTCGAGAGGCAGGCGGGGGTGGGGGGAAAGGTCCTAGCATGGATAAGGAACTACCTAACAGGAAGGAGCCAAAGAGTTACGGTAAGGGGCGAGAAGTCGGACTGGCGAACAGTAACAAGTGGAGTACCACAAGGATCGGTGCTGGGACCAATTCTGTTTCTTGTATATGTTAACGACATGTTTACAGGCGTAGAGTCCTACATGTCGATGTTTGCGGATGACGCAAAGTTGATGAGAAGAGTTGTGACAGATGAGGATTGCAGGATCCTCCAAGAGGACCTGAACAGGTTGCAGAGATGGTCAGAGAAATGGCTACTGGAATTCAACACGAGCAAATGTAAAGTTATGGAAATGGGTCTAGGAGATAGGAGACCAAAGGGACAGTACACAATGAAGGGGAACAGCCTACCTGTAACGACGCGTGAAAGAGACCTGGGGGTGGACGTAACACCTAATCTATCTCCTGAGGCACATATAAATAGGATAACGACAGCAGCGGACTCTACACTGGCAAAAGTTAGAACGTCATTCAGAAACCTAAGTAAGGAGGCATTTAGGGCGCTATACACTGCCTACGTAAGGCCAGTCTTAGAGTATGCCGCCTCATCATGGAGTCCCCATCTGAAAAAGCATATAATGAAACTGGAAAAGGTTCAGAGGTTTGCAACGAGACTCGTCCCAGAGCTGGGAAGGATGGGGTATGAGGAGCACCTGAGGGAACTGTGCCTTACGACACTAGAAAGAAGGGAGAGGGGGGACATGATAGGAACGTATAAGATACTCAGAGGGATTGACAGAGTGGGCATAGACGAAATGTTCACACGGAATAGTAACAGAACGAGGGGACATGGATGGAAGCTTGAAACTCAAATGAGTCACAGAGATGTTAGGAAGTTTTCTTTTAGCGTGAGAGTAGTGAGAAAATGGAATGCACTTCAGGAACAGGTTGTGGAAGCAAATACTATTCATAATTTTAAAACCAGGTATGATAGGGAAATGGGACAGGAGTCATTGCTGTAAGCAACCGATGCTCGAAAGGCGGGATCCAAGAGTCAATGCTCGATCCTGCAGACACAACTAGGTGAGTACACACACACACACACACAGTTACGGTGAGGGGTGAGACCTCCGATTGGCGTGAAGTCACCAGTGGAGTCCCACAGGGCTTTGTACTCGGTCCTATCTTGTTTCTGATATATGTAAATGATCTCCCAGAGGGTATAGATTCATTTCTCTCAATGTTTGCGGACGATGCCAAAATTATGAGAAGGATTAAGACAGAAGAGGACTGTTTGAGGCTTTAAGAAGACCTAGACAAACTGCAGGAATGGTCGAACAAGTGGTTGTTAGAGTTTAACCCAACCAAATGTAATATAATGAAGATAGGTGTAAGGAGCAGGAGGCCAAATACAAGGTATCATCTGGGAGAGGAAATTCTTCAGGAGTCATTGAAAGAAAAAGACTTGGGAGTTGATATCACGCCAGACCTGTCTTCTGCAGCACATATCAAGAGGATAACATCAGCGGCATATGCCAGGCTGGCCAACATACGAACGGCATTCAGAAATTTGTGTAAAGAATCATTCAGAACTTTGTATATCACTGTCGGAAAATCTGACACCATTTAATAATATCATACAGGCAGATAATATTGCTGTGTTGTATAAACAAGTTAACCCATAGAAAATGTAACTTGTAGTGGAATTTCCGTCTATAGAAAACGGGATATCATTACCACATACTATTTTAAATTTACCACCTATTAACCTATTATGGTGGGAATTATTCTTAAATATATTAGTCTTTGGACTTTACCATCATAAAAACATCTCATATAAATTAATTTAATTATCAGAATTAAAATAGAGTAAATGTGACCCTTCTATCACTTACTGTCATCTGGACAATGTAGGCCAGTAGCGTCAGTGAGGAGGGGTGGTCAGCCATTGTTATTGTTTAAGACCACAGAGTCGTGGAGCGAATTACGGCTCCTATAAATTCTCTTGGACGAAGTGTTATGGAAGATCAGAGTAGTGATCTGCCATCATCAACACGCTGTCATCAATCTCAAGGGAAGTGTCTTTCCGAAACCCGTTTATCTTTCATTTATGGCCATTAATGTCAGTAGATATTGGGTGGACTGGTTAGATCACAAATGATCGACTCAAACAAGGTAATTAAGCCTAGGTCTTTATGGTTCCTTGTACAGTGTTTTCTCTGATATAGCTGTCATATATTAGGATTCTGGCTTTACAGCTAGCGCCCTTTTGACAGGTCAAGACGAGGAAGCATGCTTTGTGCATCAGTTACCAGGGTGATGAAAGCTACCTCAAAGAGGATAATTTGGTGTTTACATCCTGGTTATACCTGGTGGACTAAGGCCTGCTGTACAATAAGATAAGGAACCTCTTCAATGTACACTAATGTGTAGTTAATACTGTAGTTTGATTGGTTGCATATATATAAATTTAATATAAACCCCGCTAATGTGCAGTGGATCGATTTGTGAGATTATTGCAGAAATACAGTCCACTTATCATCATACCAATTGCTATCGAAGTATGTAAATTAACGTAAATATAAATTCTATATAAATTCATATAAATTAAATAAATATAAATCTCACAGGTCAGTTCCCACATTATTTGGTCATCTTCTAACCGGATAACAGATTATTGGTCCTATGAACCCAGATTATTGGTCATCTGCGAGTCGGATGACCGATTATTTGGTCATCTTAGTACCGGATGAACCAGTTAACCAGTGGATTCATTAAATATACTAGTGCAGTGTGATTTATGCAAAGCCAGCAGTCAAAGACGGCAGCGTAGCCTCGAGGGAGCTCAGGAGCCTCCCTCAGCCCAGTTAAGCCTTAGTCAGCGGTTTCATATGGTCACCCACAAATTTGGTGGCATGTTATTCCGTGAAATGACAGCGCTAATATTGAAGCTAGCCAAATTAGTGGCCGTGTCTTCGCGAGATTGTTCACGGATTTCATGGTGTTAATTTCGTGAGAGATCATCCATGAATTTTGTGGACTTTATTTCGCGAGGTCACTAATAATATTTAATACTTCTTGATAATATTAGAAGTTTCATAGAGGCTAATTAAGAGGCTATTATCAATAATTGTGTATATTATTTCTCCAAAATAGAGAATTATTTAATATATATTGCACTAGTGTTCACAATATAATATTTACCAATTGCCAACCCACAACAGGGTAGGATATTCCCATTGACTAGTTGAAATATTTATTGTTCATCCTAGTCCCATCATTACCATAGTCTAGTTGTACTATATTAAACAACCTAGCACCATTAATGAATGGTGCAGACCCTATTTTGGGTGTAAATTTTATCAACTCGAATTGAGTTGTGTATATATAATAATTTACTTATGATCATTACACCTTTGAGTGATTAATTAGTGTCTATACCATCCTAGAGTGATATAGAAGAGCTAACCTAAAGGTACTTCCATGACACTGGTTTATCACTCAAATCATTAGTGTGTATGATTGTATATATATATAATGTGTATTAATTTTAAGTGCTAACCTCTAGTAGAGGTAGGATTACAGCCTAGCGAGTGCAGAAATTTTACCCTAGACTACTATTAGTACTTGTTCAGTATTATGAGCAGCCCAAGTACAAGTCCCACAAGGCTTTACCAACTAGCCAGTATGGATAATGCAGGGAAAATGAAAAGAACCCTTGCAGGTCTTAAAGGCCACTTAACAAGACAGATCAAGAAATGTGAAGATTTGTCACAACAATCTCAAGTTGATTATGCTGACCTGGAAAGCTATTATCAAGCTGCTGCAGGTAAATTTGAGCAAATCAAATGCCAAATAGCTCTCCTTGTGGGGACAGACTACTACCATCAATTCATTGGTAGCCCTACTAAATATCAGGGCATAACCATGTTAATTTTAAATTCTGCAGGAGGTAAATTACTCTCAGGCCCAGTATCAAGCCTGAGGAGACCTATGGCTGCAGATTAACAATACCAATAGAAATCTAAATTTGTCAGCTGATTATATTTCTCCAATAGCATTATACTAAGGAGATTACAGCTGACTATACCAACAGAGGTTGATGTTAGTATCATCATTTAAAGCTGAAGATGAGTACATGAGGCCTCAGTGGCAAATCAGTGAACAGTAGCCTAAACAGCTATAAGTCACTGCGACCAATGTCACTGAACCCACTGCAGTCTCAGAACCATACTTGACTTTAATGATGGACTATTCAATCCTCTGAATCAATTAACTAAATTAAACCCCAATAAATCTGATGACTGATTTGATACATTTATTATTCAATCAAGATGTATTCCATGGGCCTCAGTGTTTATATATCAGTGACCAGTTACCTGAACAAACTTCAAGTTATATCGAATGTCACTGATCTCACTGCAGTCCCTGAATCATACTTGACTGTAGTACTTGATCACATTCAGTCTTCTGGGTTAAATAATATGTAATTGGGCTTGAATTTTAGCCTTTCAAGAGTTACCAGGGAAATGAAATCGCATTAGACTTCTAACTCCTGCAACTCTAGTACGGGACATCCGTCCTGTACGAACAGACGCACAAATGTGTGATTACTAACTACTAACATCAAATGAATCTAATAATCCGAAGGATGAGTATCGGAGTTCGTCTGTTCTAAATAGGACTTCGACCCGTGAGCAGCCCCCCGGGGAATTATGTCGGAAAATCCGACACCATTTAATAATATCATACAGGCAGATAATATTGCTGTGTTGTATAAACAAGTTAACCCATAGAAAATGTAACTTGTAGTGGAATTTCCGTCTATAGAAAACGGGATATCATTACCACATACTATTTTAAATTTACCACCTATTATGGTGGGAATTATTCTTAAATACATCAGTCTTTCTGGACAATGTAGGCCAGTAGCGTCAGTGAGGGGTGGTCAGCCATTGTTATTGTTTAAGACGACAGAGTCGTGGAGCGAATTACGGCTCCTATAAATTCTCTTGGACGAAGTGTTATGGAAGATCAGAGTAGTGATCTGCCATCATCAACACGCTGTCATCAATCTCATGGGAAGTGTCTTTCCGAAACCCGTTTATCTTTTATTTATGGCCATTAATGTCAGTAGATATTGGGTGATCCAGTTAGATCACAAATGATCGACTCAAACAAGGTAATTAAGCCTAGGTCTTTATGGTTCCTTGTACAGTGTTTTCTCTGATATAGCTGTCATATATTAGGATTCTGGCTTTACAGCTAGCGCCCTTTTGACAGGTCAAGACGAGGAAGCATGCTTTATGCATCAGTTACCAGGGTGATGGAAGCTACGTCAAAGAGGATAATTTGGTGTCTACATCCTGGTTATACCTGGTGGACTAAGGCCTGCTGTACAATAAGATAAGGAACCTCTTCAATGTACACTAATGTGTAGTTAATACTGTAGTTTGATTGGCTGCATATATATAAATTTAATATAAACCCCCGCATAATGTGCAGTGGATCGATTTGTGAGATTATTGCAGAAATAAAGTCCACTTATCATCATACCAATTGCTATCGAAGTATATAAATTAACGTAAATATAAATTCTATATAAATTCATATAAAATAAATAAATATTAATCTCACAGGTCGGTTCCCACAACCACATATGTCAGGCCAATCCTGGAGTATGCAGCCCCAGCATGGAGTCCATATCTAGTCAAGGATAAGACTAAAATGGAAAAGGTTCAAAGGTTTGGTACCAGACTAGTACAGCGAGCTGAGAGGTATGAGCTATGAGGAGAGACTACGGGAATTAAACCTCACTTCGCTGGAAGACAGAAGAGTCAGGGGGGACATGATCACCACATTCAAGATTCTGAAGGGAATTGATAGGGTAGATAAAGACAGGCTATTTAACACAAGGGGCACACGCACAAGGGAACACAGGTGGAACTGAGTGCTCAAATGAGCCACAGAGATATTAGAAAGAACGTTTTAGTGTCAGAGTGGTTGACAAATGGAATGCATTAGGAAGTGATGTGGTGGAGGCTGACTCCAAACACAGTTTCAGGTGTAGATATGATAGAGCCCAATAGGCTCAGGAATCTGTGCACCTGTTGATTGACAGTTGAGAGGCGGGACCAAAGAGCCAGAGCTCAACCCCCGCAAACACAACTAGGTGAGTACACACACACACACACACACACACACACACACACACACACACACACACACACACACACACACACACACACACACACACACACACACTTCTCTCTGAAGTACTTCATGAAACGAACAGAGAGAAAGATCTAGGAGTTGATATAACACCAAACCTGTCTCCTGAAGCCTACTTAAAAAGAATAACGTCGGCGGCATACGTGAGGCTATCTAACATCAGAACAGCCATCAGGAACCTGTGTAAGGAATCATTCAAAATATTGTATACCACATATGTAGGACCAATCCTGGAGTATGCGGCTCCAGCATGGAGCCCGTACCTTGTCAATCACAAGACGAAGCTGGAAAAAGTTCAGAGGTATGGTACTAGACTAGTCCCATAACTACGAGGCATGAGTTACGAGGAAAGGCTGAGGGAAATGCGCCTTACGACACTGGAAGACAGAAGAGTAAGGGGAGACATGATCACTACCTACAAAATCCTCAGGGGAATTGACTGGGTAGACAATAAGAAACTATTCAACACTGGTGGCACGCGAACAAGGGGACACAGGTGGAAACTGAGAACCTAAATGAGCCACAGGAACGTTAGAAAGAACTTTTTCAGTGTCAGAGTAGTAAACAGGTGGAATGCGTTAGGCAGTGATGTGGTGGAGGCTGACTCCATACACAGTTTTAAATGTAAATATGATAGAGCCCAGTAGGCTCAGGAATCTGTACACCAGTTGAATGACAGTTGAGAGGCGGAGCCAAAGAGCCGAAGCTCAACCCCCGCAAGCACAAATCCCTCTCTCCCTCTCCCTCTCTCTCTCTCTCTCTCTCTCTCTCTCTCTCTCTCTCTCTCTCTCTCTCTCTCTCTCTCTCTCTCTCTCTCTCTCTCTCTCTCCCTCTCTCCCCCTCTCTCTCCCCCTCTCTCTCCCCCTCTCTCTCCCCCTCTCTCTCCCCCTCTCTCTCCCCCTCTCTCTCCCCCTCTCTCTCCCCCTCTCTCTCCCCCTCTCTCTCCCCCTCTCTCTCCCCCTCTCTCTCTCCCTCTCCCTCTCCCTCTCCCTCCCTCTCTCTCCCTCTCTCTCCCTCTCTCTCCCTCTCTCTCCCTCTCTCTCCCTCTCTCTCCCTCTCTCTCTCTCTCTCTCTCTCTCTCTCTCTCTCTCTCTCTCTCTCTCTCTCTCTCTCTCTCTCTCTCTCTCTCTCTCTCTCTCTCTCTCTCCCTCTCTCTCCCCCTCTCTCTCTCTCTCTCTCTCTCTCTCTCTCTCTCTCTCTCTCTCTCTCTCTCTCTCTCTCTCTCTCTCTCTCTCTCTCTCTCTCTCTCTCTCTCTCTCTCTCCCCCTCTCTCTCTCTCTCTCTCTCTCTCTCTCTCTCTCTCTCTCTCTCTCTCCCTCTCTCTCTCTCTCTCTCTCTCTCTCTCTCTCTCTCTCTCTCTCTCTCTCTCTCTCTCTCTCTCTCTCTCTCTCTCTCTCTCTCTCTCTCTCTCTCTCTCTCTCCCCCTCTCTCCCTCTCTCTCTCTCTCTCTCTCTCTCTCTCTCTCTCTCTCTCTCTCTCTCTCTCTCCCCCTCTCTCCCTCTCTCTCTCTCTCTCTCTCTCTCTCTCTCTCTCTCTCTCTCTCTCTCTCTCTCTCTCTCTCTCTCTCTCTCTCTCTCTCTCTCTCTCTCTCTCCCCCTCTCTCCCTCTCTCTCTCTCTCTCTCTCTCTCTCTCTCTCTCTCTCTCTCTCTCTCTCTCTCTCTCTCTCTCTCCCCCTCTCTCTCTCTCTCTCTCTCTCTCTCTCTCTCTCTCTCTCTCTCTCTCTCTCTCTCTCTCTCTCTCTCTCTCTCTCTCTCTCCCTCTCTCTCCCTCTCTCTCCCTCTCTCTCCCTCTCTCTCTCTCTCTCTCTCTCTCTCTCTCTCTCTCTCTCTCCCCCTCTCTCCCTCTCTCTCTCTCTCTCTCTCTCTCTCTCTCTCTCTCTCTCTCTCTCTCTCTCTCTCTCTCTCCCCCTCTCTCCCTCTCTCTCTCTCTCTCTCTCTCTCTCTCTCTCTCTCTCTCTCTCTCTCTCTCTCTCTCTCTCTCTCTCTCTCTCTCTCTCTCTCTCTCTCCCCCTCTCTCCCTCTCTCTCTCTCTCTCTCTCTCTCTCTCTCTCTCTCTCTCTCTCTCTCTCTCTCCCCCTCTCTCCCTCTCTCTCTCTCTCTCTCTCTCTCTCTCTCTCTCTCTCTCTCTCTCTCTCTCTCTCTCTCTCTCTCTCTCTCTCTCTCTCTCCCTCTCTCTCCCTCTCTCTCCCTCTCTCTCCCTCTCTCTCTCTCTCTCTCTCTCCCTCTCTCTCCCTCTCTCTCCCTCTCTCTCCCTCTCTCTCCCTCTCTCTCTCTCTCTCTCTCTCTCTCTCTCTCTCTCTCTCTCTCTGTGTCTAATTATCTCTCCTTCCTACCAATTCTCCCTCCCTCTCATTATCCCCTCACATCTCTCCGTTCCTCACCTCCCATTCTCTCACCCTCATTATTTCTCCCTCATTATCTCTTCCTCACTCCTTTCCCTTTATTTTCCCTTTGTTCTTTCTCCCAGTGGTCAAAACATGCTGGAATAACGTTGAATCAATGTCGACAATGTTGATTTAACTTTTATAACAGCGTAAATATCTGATTAAACACTATGGAAATGAAACATATTTCAGACTACAAACAAACTGTTGTTTGTCGCAATAGGCAAACAATCTTACCTAAATAACATGGGGTTTGACGCGAACAGTGATGTGGTGGAGGCTGACTCTATACCCAGTTTTAAACTGTGTATGGAGTACCACCCCTTGGCAAGCGTTATACCATCACTGAGCATCCTGCAAAGCTTACATAGGCTACCTCTAAGCATCTGTTCTCCACCTTCGAACAGATAAAAAAATATTCCCTCCTATATATAGATTTTTAGTTATGGCAAAATAAATTGGGTAGTTGGTGCTTCCTGGCATGGCCTGGAATGGTATAATTCAGAACACTTGATAGTGTAAGTTGAAACTCCTTGTTGAACAAAGTGGGTCGACAACATTTAAATTAACATATAGATAAGAAGCATCTGCTCGATTCCCATAAAACATTGATTAATGTAACAATCAAGATTAATACATACTAAAAGACAGAGTAAAATAGAATTTACAAGGCAAGTGCATGGAAAACCTAAAGACATTATACTAAAATACCACCATGTGTATAAATACTTTCAATCCTGCATTGAATACCTTAAATATATCTATAAACTTTGCATTGTAACTGGTGATTGTAAAGGGACATGTATATGGGAGAGGTCGCCGTCGGCCCACCACCTCATCTATTTTATTACTAATAAAATGACTAATAAAAAAGGTGCTGTATATAATGTTCTCAAGGTGGTGTATACAGTGTTCTCAAGGTGCTGTATACAGTGTTCTCAAGGTGGTGTATACAGTGTTCTCAAGGTGGTGTATACAGTGTTCTCAAGGTGGTGCATACAGTGTTCTCAAGGTGGTGTATACAGTGTTCTCAAGGTGGTGTATACAGTGTTCTCAAGGTGGTGTATACAGTGTTCTCAAGGTGGTGTATACAATGTTCTCAAGGTGGTGTATACAGTGTTCTCAAGGTGGTGTATACAGTGTTCTCAAGGTGGTGTATACAGTGTTCTCAAGGTGGTGTATACAGTGTTCTCAAGGTGGTGTATACAGTGTTCTCAAGGTGGTGTATACAGTGTTCTCAAGGTGGTGTATACAGTGTTCTCAAGGTGGTGTATACAGTGTTCTCAAGGTGGTATATACAGTGTTCTCAAGGTGCTGTATACAGTGTTCTCAAGGTGGTGTATACAGTGTTCTCAAGGTGGTGTATACAGTGTTCTCAAGGTGGTGTATACAGTGTTCTCAAGGTGGTATATACAGTGTTCTCAAGGTGCTGTATACAGTGTTCTCAAGGTGGTGTATACAGTGTTCTCAAGGTGGTATATACAGTGTTCTCAAGGTGCTGTATACAGTGTTCTCAAGGTGGTGTATACAGTGTTCTCAAGGTGGTGTATACAGTGTTCTCAAGGTGCTGTATACAGTGTTCTCAAGGTGGTGTGTACAGTGTTCTCAAGGTGGTATATACAGTGTTCTCAAGGTGCTGTATACAGTGTTCTCAAGGTGGTGTATACAGTGTTCTCAAGGTGGTGTATACAATGTTCTCAAGGTGGTGTATACAATGTTCTCAAGGTGGTGTATACAGTGTTCTCAAGGTGGTGTATACAGTGTTCTCAAGGTGGTGTATACAATGTTCTCAAGGTGGTATATACAGTGTTCTCAAGGTGCTGTATACAGTGTTCTCAAGGTGGTGTATACAGTGTTCTCAAGGTGCTGTATACAGTGTTCTCAAGGTGGTGTATACAGTGTTCTCAAGGTGGTGTATACAATGTTCTCAAGGTGGTGTATACAATGTTCTCAAGGTGGTGTATACAGTGTTCTCAAGGTGGTGTATACAATGTTCTCAAGGTGGTGTATACAATGTTCTCAAGGTGGTGTATACAGTGTTCTCAAGGTGGTGTATACAGTGTTCTCAAGGTGCTGTATACAGTGTTCTCAAGGTGGTGTATATAATGTTCTCAAGGTGGTGTATACAGTGTTCTCAAGGTGGTGTATACAGTGTTCTCAAGGTGGTGTATACAATGTTCTCAAGGTGGTGTATGTAATGTTCTCAAGGTGCTGTATACAGTGTTCTCAAGGTGGTGTATACAGTGTTCTCAAGGTGGTGTATACAGTGTTCTCAAGGTGCTGTATACAATGTTCTCAAGGTGCTGTATACAGTGTTCTCAAGGTGCTGTATACAATGCTCGGAACACGTATACAGCACCTTATGAGAGGATGAAGGGTACATCCGAAAATTAGTTTTTTTAATATACATAAATATATTGAGTCTTTCCTTCACCCTTAATGATATGAGATTCACACAGAATATAATATTTTTCCTCGTTCAAATTTGTGAGGTGGCGTTCTGTCTTTTAAGGATGGAGAAGTTAATTTTGCTGTGAAGGGACTGATTACATATTATGATAATACAAATCCTAGATTAAATTTTGTTTATGTTTTCAAAATATTTATAGTCGGCAGGCTTGGTCAAAAATCGTCGTGGGGGTCTGAATGTGACTCCGACACAATGTTCTCGCTTAAATTCTGGTGAGCTCGACCATCCTATGTTCATCCCACACCCCAGACCGTCTGGCCTCCAACTTCGAACAAACTAACGGACAGGCATTCTCTCCAATTGTATAGATATACAAGAAAGGATAACCGGCAGTGCCAGGGGTAGTCTGTCTCTCCCTTCACCTCTTTCCCATCCCCTCTCTCCACATTCCCCTCTCCCTTACCCCTCTTCCTCCCTCCCTCCCTCCTATCAGTTCCCACCCATCTCCACCCATTTATCCTACCTCTCCAAATCTCTCTTCCTTCCTTCCTCTCTTTCCACCTATCTCCCACCTGCACCCCCTGATACATACACATACCAGAGGGATTCCAGCCCTTGCACGTGTCTGTCTCCCATCTTTCCTCCTATCTATCCTTCCATCTCTAATCTTATCCTTTCATCTTATTATCCGTTTATTCATCTACAAATTTATTTTACCTTCTATTCATCCCGTTATCCATCTCTCTAAGCATTTATACGCCCAGACTACCTCCCCTGCCCAGGACTGGAACCTTGACACACCTTGTTTAGTCTTTTTGAAAGAACGGAATATTTTTGAGCCTTGGTGATATAACCAGCAGGAGGAACAAATCCCCATGGGTCGTGACGAGAATTCGAACCTACATCCTACGTTCATTTGATGCATCAGGCTATTGTGATTTCTGTGTGTAATGAAGTAAGGTAAGGTAGAACGGCCTATTGACACAGCTCGAGTGCATGGAAGAATTGTGTAAAATCCTGGTTTGTGTCTCGGAGAGGCTTCAGGATCCAAGTAAATTCAGTAGAATTTCTGGTTGCAATTCTTATCCATGTTGTAGCTCAGTGGATTAAGGCAGCGTCTGGGATGCTCTCGGACGTAGATTCGAATCCTCGTCACGGCCCTTGTGGATTTGTTCATTTGATGCATCACGCTATTGTGATTTCTGTGTGTACCATCAGGAGGCTTTTATCTAGGGCGAAAATAACTTATTGCCGTCGTCCCTATGCTAAACAGCTGCAATTAGGCACCGAACCCACCTATTTGAAAATAAAGAACGTTACTACATTAATCTACTCAAGAGGTTTACATGGCCATGTAAACCAATAGCTCGTAAGAATTCCATGATCCTCTATCTTATTTTATAGCCGAGTACCAAATAGGTGAACCTATTATAGAGTAACCTAAGATATCTGTCGTGTGCATAATTAGGTGTCGTGTGCAGTTATGGGAAACTGGTAAAAAAAATATTAAATTTTAACAAGAACGCCATGGAAATTGGCGTTCAGTACTTGTCAGTAATTTCCTTGTCACTCTCTGTCTATTTCCTTCCCGTTTGTGGTAGTCTTGTCACTTGGTCGTTCATTTTCATTTTCCTCCATCTAAGACTATGCGGTAGTTTTGTTTGCATTTGTGCTTTGATAGAAATTACGAGAATGATATTGCTCTCAGACACTGTTCTGATGCATTTATATATTCGTTCCAAGCTCTTTGGCATGTATTTCCATTTTTCCTCTTCGCTCTGATTTATTTACCTCATCCACTCACTCCAGCAATTCGTCTTTGCTTTTAGGAACTGTCTCTTGAATCATGGGTTATTATATTCTCTCCTGTGTTTACCTCTTACTGTGCGTATGATACACTCTTCAGCGTCAAAGTATCTCCATTTGCCTTTAGCCATCATTTCTTGTACTCATTCCTCTTAGTTCTTCCTTCCACTGTACATATTTTCGTATCCTCGAGTATTCCCTCTTCTCTATAGTCAGCTCTCCTTTCCCAGACGCCTTGTCCGGTGGTCATAGTCTTAAGGTTGGTCATATTGTCCAAGACTCGGACACAATGATCACTGGCTGCTGCTGCTGGTGTTTCATGACCCAAGTGTCTGATGTCTTCATTATTCTGAGTGACGATCAGCTTTAATAGGCTTGTTGTATGTGCTAACCTAGTTGTGCTCAACTAGTTGTGCTTGTGGGGGTTGAGCTCTTTCTCTTTGTTCCTGCCTCTCAACTGTCAATCAACTGGTGTAAAGATTCCTGAGCCTACTGGGCTCTGTCATATCTACATTTGAAACTGTGTATGGAATCTGCCTCCGCCACTTCACTGCTTAATGGATTCCATCTGTTAACTACACTGACATTAATAACGTTCTATCTAACGTCCCTGTGACCCATTTGGGTTAAACAGTTTATCTTTATCTACACTGTCAATTCATCTGAGAATTTGTTAAGTAGTGATCATGTCTCCTCTAACTCTTCAGTCTTCCAGTGTCGTGAGGTTCGGTTCCAGTAATCTTTCCTCATAGTTCAGTCCTCTCAGCTCGGGAACTAGCCTGGTGGCATACCTCTGAACCTTTTCTAACCGTTTTGTGTTTGACTAGATGTGGACACCACAATGAAGCCGCATATTCCAGTATTGGATTGACATATGATGTATACAAGGTTCTGAATGATTCCTTACACAAGTTTCTGAATGCATTTCTTATGTTCGCTAGTTTTGCATACGCTGCTGATGTTATTCTTTTGATGTTGGCTTCAGGGGACAGATCTGGTGTGATATCAACCCCCAGATCTTTCTCTCGACCTGACTCTTGAAGGATTTTCTCTCCCAGTTGGTACCTTGTGTTTGGCCTCCTGCTTCCTATGCTTATTGTCATCACTTGCACTTGCTCGAGTTAAACTCTAGTAGCCATTTGTTGGACCATTCCTTCAGTCTGTCCTGGTCATCCTGTAGCCTCCTCTGTCCTAATCCTTCTCATAATTTTAGCATCATCAGCAAGCATTGAGAGACATGAGTTTATACCTTTTGGAATATCATTCACGTATATCAGAAACAGGATATATACCTAGTACAGAACCCTGTGGGACTCCGCTGGTGACAAGACGTCAGTCTGTGGTCTCACCCCTCACAGTAACTCTCTGCTTCTTGTTGCTTAGGAAGCTACCGCTTCCTAAGCGGTAGCTTCCACTCTACCACTTACTCCAGCTTGTTTCTCCAACTTCTGCATCAGTCTCTTATGGGGTTCTGTCTCAAAGGATTTCTGATAGTCCGAGAAAATGTTGTTTGACTATCCTTCTCTTTCTTGCTTAATGCTTGTTGCTTGGTCATAGAATTCTATTAAACCCTCTGAGACACGACTTGCCATCCCTGAACCTATGCTGGTGACGTGTTACAAAGTCCCTTCTTTCCAGATGTGCTACCATTCTTTTTTTTTCTTGGTTTTCTCCATCACCTTGCATGGTATACAAGTTATGGACACCGGCCTGTAGTTTAGGGCCTCATGCCTATCCCCCTTAATGTAGATTTGGACTATGTTAGCTGTCTTCCAACTCTCTATTAGGTCTACCATTTCCAGTGACTTGTTATAGACCATAGATAGTGGCACGTAAAATGCTTCTACATCCTCTTTTAGCCTCCAAGGTGAGAGTCCATCAGGTCCAGCAGCCTTAGTCACGTCTAGACCGAGAAGATACTTAATAACCTCATCTCTGGTAAATTCAATATCTTCCGAGTCTGCTTGTCTTATCGCCACCCCTCTTAGTTCAGAGACTTCCCTTGCTCTATTGTGAAGACCACCTGGAATCTCTTGTTTACTTCTTCATACACCTCTTTGTCATTCTCTGTGTACCTGTGTACCCATCCTCTCCCTTTTTCAGTTTCATCACCAGTTCTTGCACTGTTGTTTTCCTCCTGATGTGGCTGGATAGCAGTTTTGGTTGGGTCTTAACTTTATAAACTATGTCGTTTACAAACTGCCTCTCCGCTTCTCTCTTCACTCTGAGGCACTCATTTCTGGCCCTCTGGTGTCGGGTTGTTTCTGTAATTTTTCCATGCCCTTGTGTTTAGCTGCCTTGCTTCCTTACATGCCTGATTAAACCATGGAGTGTGTGTACTCGCCTAGTTGTACGTACCTAGTGGTGTTTGCTGGGGTTGAGCTTTAGCTCTTTGTTCCTGCCTTTCGACTGTCACTCAACTGGTGTTCAGATTCTGGAGACTATTGGGCTCTATCAAACATTCATTTTAAACTGTATCTGGAGTTTTCCTCATCCACATCTCTTCCTAATAAGATGATAACCCGTCTGACACTAAAGAAATTCTTTCTAATAAATCTGTGGCTAATTTGGTTAATAAATTTGAACCTGTATTTCCATGTTTGTATTTCACCCATAATATATAGTTAGTCATTATCAATCCTTTCCATTTCTCTGAGAAATTTGTAGTTGGTAATCCTAATTTAATAATCTGAATAATGATAATGAATAATGATCTTTTTGTCCTTATGTCTTGCAGTGACACGAGGTTTAACACCAGTAGCCTCTCCTCATAGCTCATACGTTTTAGCTCCAAGACTTGTCTGTTTTCAGAGCTTTGAACTTTCTATAACTTTATTTTGTGTATGACGAAACATGAACTCCACTCTGAAGCCGCATACTTCAGGATTGAACTTACTAATGTGGGGTGTGTGTGTGTACACACCTAATTGTGCTTGCAGGGGTTGAGCTCTGGTTCTTTGGTCCCGCCTCTCAATCGACAATCAACAGGTGTACAGGTTCCTGAGCCTATTGGGCTCTATCATATCTACACTTGAAACTGTGTATAGAGTCAGCCTCCACCACATCACTTCGTAATGTATTCCATTTGTCAACCACTCTGACACTAAAAAAGTTCTTTCTAATATCTCTGTGGTTCATTTGGGCACTCAGTTTCCACCTGTGCCCCCTAGTGCGTGTGCCCTTTGTGTTAAATAGCCTGTCTTTATCTACCCTATGAATTCCCTTGAGAATCTTGAATGTGGTGATCATGTCCTCCCTAACTCTTCTTTCTTCCAGCGAAGTGAGGTTTAATTCCCGTAGTCTCTCCTCGTAGCTCATACCTCTCAGCTCCGGTACTAGTCTGGTGGCAAACCATTGAACCTTTTCAAGTTTAGTCTTATCCTTGACTAGATATGGACTCCATGCTGGGGCTGCATACTCCAGGATTGGCCTGACATATGTGGTATACAAAATTCTGAATGATTCCTTACACAAGTTTCTGAATGCCGTTCTTATGTTAGCCAGCCTGGCATATGCCACTGATGTTATCCTCTTAATATGGGCTGCAGGGGACAGGTCTGGCGTATCAACCCCCAAGTCTTTTTCTCTCTCTCTCTGACTCCTGAAGAATTTCATCTCCCAGATGATACCTAGTATCTGGCCTCCTGCTCCCTACACCTATCTTCATCACATTACATTTACTTGGGTTAAACTCTAACAACCATTTGTTCGACCCTTCCTTCAAATTTTCTAGGTCTTCTTGAAGCCTCAAGCAGTCCTCCTCTGTCATAATCCTTCTCATAATTTTGGCATCATCAGCAAACATTGAGAGAAATGAATCTATATCCTCCGGGAGATCATTTACACATCAGAAACAAGATAGGACTGAGTACAGAGCCCTGTGGGACTACATTGGTGACTTCACGCCAATCTGAGGTCTCACCCCTCACTGTAACTCTCTCTGCTTCCTATTGCGTAGGTACACCCTTATCCACTGGAGCACCTTACCAGCTACACCTGTCTGTCTCTCCAGCTTATGTACCAGTTTCTTATGCGGTACTGTGTCAAAGGCTTTCCGACAATCCCAAAAAATGCAGTCCGCCCAGCCTTCTCTTTCTTCCTTAATCTTTGTCACCTGGTCGTAGAATTCTAGTAAGCCAGTCAGGCAAGATTTACCCTCCCTGAACCCATGTTGGAGATTTGTTACGAAGTCCCTTCTCTCCAGATGTGTTACTAGATTTTTTCTCACGATCTTCTCCATCACCTTGCATGGTATAGAAGTCAAGGACACTGGTCTGTAGTTCAGTGCCTTTTGCCTGTCACCCTTTTTGTATATTGGGACCACATTTGCCGTCTTCCATATTTCAGGTAGGTCTCCCGTCTCCAGTGACCTACTATACACTATGCAGAGTGGCAAGCAAAGTTCCTCTGCACACTCTTTCAGTACCCATGGCAAGATTCCGTCTGGACCAACAGCCATTCTAACATCCAGATCCAGCAGGTGTCTCTTGACCTCCTCTCTCGTAATTTCGAACCCTTCCAAGGCCGCCTGGTTTACTTCCCTTTCTCCTAGCACAGTGAGCTCACCTTGTTCTATTATGAAGACCTCCTGGAACCTCTTGTTGAGTTCTTTGTTGAATTCTTCAAACCTTTTCTGAGGCTTTGTTTGCTATATCATTTTCATAATTTTTATCTGCTTCTTTTCTAACCCTAACATACTCATTCCTGGTTCTCTAGTATCTCTCTTTCTGGTGTTCCGTTATTCCGGAAGTTCCTCCACGCCCTTTCGTTCAGTCCCTTTGCTTCCATACATGCCCTATTATACCATGGATTCTTATTTTGCTTCTCGGATTTTTCCCTTTGGGCCGGGATGAGCCTGTTTACTGCCTCCTGACACTTTTGGTTGACATAGTCCATCATATCTTGTACAGACTTAGCTCTGAGGTATGTGTCCCAAGGCATTTCCTTTAGGAAACTTCTCATCTCCTCATAGTTCCCCTTTCGGTACGTCAGCCTTTTGTTTCCTAGTTCTTTTTGAGGGGAGTTCAATACACTCTGATCACTCATTCCCAAGGGTGCTTCCATCTTAACTTCCCTTATATCCCACTCATTTAGGGTAAATATCAGATCGAGCATGGCTGGTTCATCTTCTCCTCTCATTCTTGTTGGTTCCTTGATGTGCTGGCTTAGAAAATGTGTTGTTGCCACATTCAGCAGCTTAGCTCTCCATGTTTCTGGTCCTCCATGTGGATCTCTGTGCTCCTAATCTATATTCCCGTCTCTCATGATTAGTAGTCCAGATCTATTCCTGCTAGCAACAGAAGCTGCTCTCTCTATTATGTTAATGTGGCCATGTTGTTTCTATCATATTCCATTCTGGGTCTTCTGTCATTTGGTGGTGGATTATATATGACTACGACAATAATTTTTTGTCCTCCAATTGTTATGGTACCTATTATGTAGTCACTGAAACCTTCACAGACATGAATCACCATCTAAAAATTCCAGCCTTCTCTTACCAGCAGAGCTTCACCACCACCACCTCTTTCTTCTCTCTTTCCTCATAACATAACAGTCCTGTGGGAACACTGCATTTGTTATGGTTTTCGTTAGCTTTGTTTCTGTGAGTGCTATTATGTCTGGGTTTTCTTCTAGTACCCATTCTCCAAGTTCATTTGCTTTATTTGTAATTCCATCTATGCTAGTGTACATGCCTTGAGGCTCACTTTCTTCTGTCCCATCTCAAATCACCTCCTTGGGGAGTGTTCTGCTGGTGGAGAAAGCTGCTCCATGGGTGTGAAAATTTGTGAGGTGGATAACAGGGTCTCAGAGGATACTGGGGTGAGGGGTGGTGGGTCAAATGAAGGGGGGGGGAACAGGGAGGGTATGGGATGAAGGGAGAGGGAGGACAGGAAGGAAAAGGGGAAGGGGGGACATAGCAGGAGGAGGGGAGGGGTAGCAGGGTGGGAATGGGGTGTGGGGGGGGGGGGAGAGGGAGATTTGGTTGAGCATTTGAGTGGGGGCAGGGAGGGTTTGGGTTAGGGGGGTTTTCTATGCATAGGAGGGTGGTGGGTTGCCCTCCTTTCTGGTGTTACTGGGTAGCTGGTTGTGGGTTCCCCCCTCACCTCTGGGGATGTTGTGTTGGGAGCTGTGATTTCCTGGTTTAACTCGCCCTGCGCTTCTTCCTTGCTTCTGCTGCCATGGCGCTCTCCTCCCTTGTCATGTCCCTCTGGAGGAATACCTTTTTTATTCTACCACATGTTGCAGGTGGCTCTTCCTTGTTAGAATCTTCTCCTTTGTGTTCACGCTTGCAAACACTATCTTTAACACATGGTCTCGGTCTTTGTTGTACCAGCCTAGCTTGAAAACCTTCTCAATGCTATGCTCAGCCCCTTCCATCTCTAGTGCCTTCAGTATTTGAATTGACGGCCGCTTTGTCCTTATCATTCCACTCTGTCATATTGGAGCCTTCCTGCTCTTTAATACCTACAGCTACCACTGCTCTTTTCCTTTCCAGCAGCTGGCTAGTGGAGCGTGCTGCTTCCTGTGAGGTGGCTGCTTTCATGGCTACCTCCATCACTGTGGACATCACTTCAGAGTTATTTTTTTAGAATTCTGCAAATGTTGCTTTTATAGTGGCATTCTCTTCCAATATAATATTTCCACCTTCTCCCTGGATGATTATCTGAGTCTCAGCATCAATACTGTTCTCTTTGAGGGGTCTAATCTCCTCCTTTGCTACTGTCAGCTCTCTTTTTCAGGTTGCTTATTTCATTCTTCATTTCCTGCATCATTCCCTGCATCTCACTCTTGATATCCTCCAAAAACTGGGCGAATATTTCCTTCATTTCGTCACTTTGACATTTCCCTGTTCCCCTGTTACATCTGGCTATCATGCTTGACCCTGTTCCTGTTAGGCTGTGATAGGATTTGTTTGGAGGAGGGCAAGGGGATGAGAGAGAGAGAGAGAAGGAGAGAGAGAAGGAGAGAAGGAGAGAGAGAAGGAGAGAGAGAGAGAGAGAGAGAGAGAGCGGCTGGGAGAGAGGGGTGAGAGTGGGGTGAGAGAGTGGGGCGAGAGAGAGGGGTGAGAGAGAGGGATGAGAGAGTGGGGGTGAGAGAGAGGGGTGGGAGAGAGGGGTGAGAGAGGGAGGGAGTGGAAAGGGGGTGAGAGAGTGGAGTGGAAATAGTGGAATAGGGGTGGAAAGGGTGGGCTGTGCTTAGGAGGAGGAGGGGGGGCAGTTTTGGACAGTGCTAGAGCGTGGAATGCTGGGGGGGGGGAGATAAGGGGTATTGTTGGTCAACAGGGCCTGAAAGGTGAGCTTTCTCTTCCTGAGATTCCTGATTCCTGAGCCTACTGGCCTCTATCATATTTACATTTGAAACTGTGTATGGAGTCAGCCTCCACCACATCACTGCCTAATGCATTCCACCTGTTAACTACTCTGACACTGAAAAAGTTCCTTCTAACGTCCCTGTGGCTCATGTGGGTACTCAGTTTCCACCTGTGTCCCCTTGTTCGCGTACCACCAGTGTTGAATAGTTTATCTTTATTTACTCGGTCGATTCCCCTGAGGATTTTATAGGTTGTGATCATGTCTCCCCTTACTCTTCTGTCTTCCAGTGTCGTAAGGTGCATTTCCCGCAGCCTTTCCTGGTAACTCATGCCTCTTAGTTCTGGGACTAGTCTAGTGACATATCTTTGAACTTTTTCCAGCTTCGTCTTGTGCTTGACAAGGTATGGGCTCAATGCTGGGACCGCATTCTCCAGGATTGGTCCTACATATGTGGTGTACAAGATTCTGAATGTCTCCTTACACAGGTCCCTGAAGGCTGTTCTGATGTTAGCCAGCCTCGCATATGCCACAGACGTTATTCTTTTTATGTGGGCTTCAGGAGACAAGTTTGGTGTGATATGCCCCCTCCCCGCTCAGCTCGTTGTCGCCGTGTGGGGGCTTCGTGGGCGGCTGCTGGAGTGTGATGCTCCTTAGGACAGTCCTCTGTCCTTTTCTAGCCTTGTGCTCCTGCTGCCGTCCTCTCCAATTCTGCTGGGCACCTTTTCCTTTTCCTTCTGTTTCGTTTTTCTCCCCCCTCTTCTCCTATCTGCTTGCCGTTTCCTGCCGACCTTTTGCTCGTTCTGGTTCTTCCATGGACTTCTTCTATTTTGACGCCCGGGTGCTTGAGGAGGCATACTCATGCACCCGTAGAACTGCAGTACCCGACGTCGAGAGCGAGGGGAACCTTTTATTGTCAATCCCCACTTCGTCACTGAACCCGATCTCGACGGACTGTCGGTTTCTTAAGGTGGCGTTTGTGGGGCGTATACTCACGACGCACCCCTAGGAGGCCCCGACAAGATCGGCGATAGCTTCTTGTTGGGTGTCCTGCCTCTAATTGTGGCTCCATGGTGGGTGTGGGGGCACATTCGTGAGTGAATTCTTAATTTCGTCAAGATGATAACCCCTGTTTCGGCTGCTTCTGGCTTACCTTTTCAGGCTCGTGGGGTGGGCGACCAAGCCCCCGAGTCGGTCCGTATTGGAAGACCGGGCTCTGTAGCCTCCGCTGCATTGGGCCCCGACCTTGCTCCTCCTTTGGCCTCTCTGACTCCTTCCCCTGGCTCCCCTCCCTCCTCTGTGGTTGGGTCGAGCCCCAAGCCCCCAGTGGTGACTACCTCGTCCCCTGGCGCGGCTCCTTCTCTAGTTGTAACTACTGCGCCTTTTAACCCCTCTCTCTCTGGGGGTTCTCACCGCCGTCCTCGTCACGGCCGCCCTCGCTCGATTCCTTCCAGTTCTGCTACCTATCAAGCCTTGTTTGGTCCCGCTTCGTGGGCCAAATATTTTGATCTCCTCCCTCTTGATTCTGCGCCTCCTGACGATTTCTCCCTTCATCGACATCTCATTGATTCCGTGGATGCCTCCATTACTTTCAACCCCACTCGTCTCGGTACACGTGTCGTTGCTGCTCCTTCTCAGGATGCTGCTTCCCGCTTGGCTGCCTTATCCTGCCTTGGCGAGACCCCCGTTCGGGTCTCGAAGAACGCTCAATTGAATGCCAGTGTTGGCACTATTTTGCTCCCGCCCCATGTTGCAACCGGTGTTCGGGACCTGCGCGACTGCCACGACGATATTCGCCATATCCTCGCTGCCCAGGGCCATTCTATTCTCCAGGTGGACATGTTTACTCTTCCCCCTGGTGGTAATCGCCGTCAACCCCTCCGGGTTGTGAAGATTACCTTTGATGGTAGGACCCTTCCACCCTCTGTCATTCTTGCTGGTGCCAGGTGCTCTGTCCAGGAGTACATTCCTTCTCCTCGGCTCTGCAACAAGTGCTGGAGGTTTGGGCATGGTGCCCTCCGCTGCTCCGGGACTGTCTCTCTCTGTCCTTTGTGTGGTGGCGAAGGTCACTCTAAGTCGGAGTGCACTTCTCCCCAGGCTCGTTGCCTCAACTGCGGTGAGGCCCATCCTACCTTCTCCCGTGCGTGTGTCCATTACAAGCTTGAGGCAGCCGTCCTCAACCTGAAGCACCGGGAGCGTTTATCTTTTCCTGAGGCGAGGCGCCAGGTTCGCCGGCTCCCGCCTTATGCTAATATCTCTTATGCTCGCGTGTTGCGCTCTTCCTCTCCTCGTCCTTCCCGCCTTCCTCAGACTCACAACCGTTTCCGGGCCTTGGACCCTGATGCGCCCACTGCCCCCTCCTCTGTTCCTTTGGGTTCTCTCCCGAAGGATCCTCCTCCTGGTCCTCTGTCTGGGGTTCCCCTTCCTTCTACCCGGTCTGTCGTGTCTTCTGTGTCTTCTTCCTCGTCCCCCTCCGATCCTCCTTCCCATCCTCTTCCTCCATCTATTGGCTCTCCCCACCGCCTGTCGGTGCGGGCGGATGTCCATCGCTCTCCTAACGGCCGTCGTGTGTGCTCTCGTTCGGCTTCTCCTGTTGAGACACTGGAATCCGTTGCCCGGTACGTAGTTGCTGGGACACCGGTCTCTTTAAGTCAGAAGCGTAAGCCTGGCTCCTCTCCTTCCTCTTCCCCGGCGGGTAAGAAGGCTTCGCTTTCTTCCTCAGCTCCTCCTTCTGGCTCTGTTGCTCCTTCCCCTCCCGTTTCAGTGCTTGCGCCCCCTGTTCCTGCTATGGAGGTTTCTTTGGCCCCTGCTTCCCTTTCGGTTGCTGCTCTTGCTGGGGTGCGCTCCCCTCTTTCTACTCCCCCTCCTCCTGCTGCTGTCCTTGACGGCTCCACTCCGTTGTCTCCTCCTCTTCCTCCTCCTCCTCCAGACCCTGCCCGCCCACCTCTGCTCTGTTCTCCCGTTTCCTTCCCTCCGTCTTTGCTCAGTTTACCCATGCCCCCTAACCCTGACTTTGCTGACCCTGATCCCGACCCTGATATTCTTTAACGTGCTCTGTTGGTCTTTCGCCTTTGTTTCTTCCTTGTTCTCTGTTTTTGTCCTTTCTCTTCTCGTCGTTGTCCATTCTTCAATGGAACGTTCGAGGTTATTACGCCAATTTCCTCGAACTCCAACTTCTGATTTCGCGGTTTTCGCCCCTTTGTGTCTGTCTCCAGGAGCCAATGCTTGGTGCTCGTCCTGGTCGTTTTCGTGGCTATTCCTTTCTCTCCCCCCCCCCCCCCAGCCATTGCTGGGGCTTCTAATTCTTCTGATCTTTTGATTCGGGCTGATGTTCCCTTTGTTCCTTTACTTTTTCCTTCGCCTCTCCATTGTTCTGCTGCTCGTATCTTTGTGGGGAAATGGTACACAGTTTGTTCCATTTATCTCCCCCCGAGTGTCCCGCTCTCTCTTCCTGATTTGAAACACCTCCTGGACTCCTTGCCGGAGCCTGTGCTCCTGCTGGGTGACTTCAATTGTTGTCATTCTCTTTGGGGTGACGTTCTGACGAATACCCGGGGTCGCCTCCTTGAGCCGTTTCTCCTCTCTTCTTCCCTGTCTCTTCTGAATTCTGGTGAGCCCACTCATTTGGACTCTCGGACTCGCACCCTTTCTTGTCTTGATCTTTCTCTCTGCTCTTCTTCTCTTTACTTAGATTTCACGTGGCAGGTTCTTGATGACCTCCATGGAAGTGATCATTTCCCCATCCTTGTTTCCTTTTTCTCTTTTCGCCCTTCCCTTTCTTTCCCTAGGTGGCAGTTTGCTAAGGCAGACTGGACCCTATTTACCCTCAGTGCTGCTCTCCCTGACCTCTCCCTTCTGCCTCTCTCTCGCGCTCTCCTCCTTTTTCATGACACTGTCTTCAACGCTGCCCTCCGCTCTATTCCTCGCTCTTCCTCTCGGGGTCCACGGAAGTGCGTTCCCTGGTGGAATGCGGACTGTGCTCGGGCTGTCCGCTGTAAGCGTGCAGCCTGGAAGAGGCACCGCCGTAGGCAGACGACCGATTCTTTTCTTTTCTTTCGGAAAGCGAGTGCGGTGGCCCGTAGGGCCATCCGTACGGCTAAACGTGAATGTTGGGCATCTTATGTCTCAACAATTACGTCCGAGACCCCTCTGGCCCAGATCTGGAAGCGTATCCGCAAGATAGCGGGTAAGTTCGTTCCCGATGTTTCACCGGTCCTTCACCTCCATGATACTCTTGTGGCGGACCCGTTGCAGGTCGCTTCCGAACTGGGTTCCCATTTTTCTTCTATTAGCTCTGGTCTTCATCTTCCCCAATCTTTCCTTCTTCGTAAACCTGTCCTTGAGTCTCGTCCTTTAGATTTCTGCACTCATCTTCAGCTTCCCTATAATGATCCCTTCTCTCTCTCTGAACTTCGTTCTGCCCTGGCCCTCTGCGGTTCTACGGCGGCGGGCTCCGATGGTATTCATTATGAGATGCTTCGCCATCTCCCTCCGAGCACGTCTCAGTATTTACTGAGTCTGTATAATCGGATCTGGGAGTCGTCGTCAGTCCCTGAGGACTGGCTCGATGCCGTTGTCCTCCCTGTTCGCAAACCGGGGTCTCTGGGTACTTCCCCTAAGGACTTTCGCCCTATTGCTCTCACAAGTTGTGTCTGCAAACTCTTTGAACGTATGGTTAACGTTCGTCTGATGTGGTTCCTGGAACACCGTCACCTCCTCTCCCCTTCTCAATTTGGTTTCCGCAAGTGCCGCAGCACGACAGATGTCCTGGTGAACTTGGAGGTCTATATTCGTACTGCTTTTGCTGCGAAGACCTCCGTTGTTGCCGTCCTTTTTGACCTAGAAAAGGCTTACGACACCACTTGGCGTTATCATATCCTATCTCAACTTCATTCTTTTGGCCTTCGTGGTCATCTCCCTCTCTTTCTCCGCAGCTTCCTCTCTCGTCGTTCCTTTCGGGTGCGCCTTGGTACCGCTCTCTCACCCTCTTTTCAGCAATACGAAGGTGTGCCCCAGGGTAGTGTTCTGAGCACTACTCTTTTTCTGGTTGCCCTCAATGGTCTTCTTTCCTCTCTTCCTTCTGGTGTCTTCTCCGCTCTCTATGTCGATGATCTTACCCTTTGTTGTCAGGGTGATGATTCGCCTCTCCTTCAACGCCGGCTTCAACTTGCAATTGATGCCGTGTCGTCTTGGGCCACAGGTCATGGCTTCAAGTTCTTTACTTCTAAGACTTGTGCCATGACTTTTACGCGGAAACGGGTTGTTCTTCGTCCCTCTTTGTCACTTTATGGTCATCCCCTTGAATACAAAGATTCCGCGAAGCTTTTGGGGTTATTCCTTGACACTCGTTTGTCTTGGTCTCCCCATATCTCTTACCTCCGTGTTGAGTGCTCTAAGGCCCTTACCCTCCTTCGGGTCTTGTCCCATACTTCTTGGGGGCAGATAGGCGCACTCTCCTTGCTTTACATTCCTCTCTCGTCCTGTCTAAGCTCGATTATGGTTGCCCTGCTTACTCGTCTGCTTCTCCTTCTACTCTTCGCCGTCTTGATGCTTTGCACCATACTGGGTTGCGCCTCAGTTCTGGTGCCTTTCGTTCGACTCCCATCCTTAGCTTGTATGTTGACACTGGCTTCCTGTCTCTCCAGGACCGCCGTGATCGCTACTGTCTTCGCTATCTTGTGCGGTCCTTGCAACATCCTTCCTCTCGCCTCTGTCGTGCTTTAACTTTTGCCCCTCCTGCGGTTCCTGTTCCTCTTCACCACCTCCCTCTTTCTGTCCGGTTATCTCGCCTACAGGATTCTCTCTCCGTTCGTATTTCTGATGTTTCTCCTCGTGTTGTTCCTTCTTTGCCCCCGTGGAGGGTCCCTCTTCCGCGGTTTTGTACTTCCTGGACCCGTATCACTAAAGCTTTTACCCCTCCTACGGTTCTAAAACGCCTTTTCCTCGAGCACTTTTCTTCTCACTCCCGCTCCGTTTCTGTCTTCACCGATGGGTCTAAGTCAGCGGACGGTGTTGGCTACTCTGTTGTTTTTCCTGATCGCACTTATATGTGTCGCTTGCCTCCGGAGACTAGCGTCTTTACAGCAGAACTTTATGCTATTCTCTATGCTCTTCGTCTCCTGCTTTCTCGTTGTCAGTCTTCCTTTGTGGTTGTTGTTGACTCTCGTAGTGCCCTCATGGCTCTCGGGTCCTTTAATCCGGTTCATCCAGTAGTTGTCGAGATCCAGCATTGGCTGTTTCTCGTTCACAGTAAATTTAAGTCGGTTGAGTTTTGTTGGGTTCCCAGCCATATTGGTGTGTCTTTAAATGAGCGTGCGGATGCTGCCGCTAAGGAAGCTGTCCGCTCTTGTCCCATCTCTCGTAAAGGCATTCCGTATTCCGACTTTTACCCAGTTATCCATTCCTCAGTTCTTACCCGTTGGCAGGCTTCTTGGTTGTCTGTTACTGGTAACAAGCTACGTACTCTTAAATGTTGTGTTTCCTCGTGGCCGTCCTCCTTCCACCGTAACCGGCGGTGGGAAACAGCTCTGGCGAGGTTGCGTATTGGCCATACTCGCTTAACCCATGGTCACTTGATGGAGCGCCGCCCTGCTCCTTATTGTCCTAGTTGCATTGTCCCTCTTACGGTCGTGCATGTCCTTCTTGAATGTCCTGACTTCCAGGACGAGCGTGTGTCTTGCTTTCCGACCGCCCCTCGCGGTCACCTGTCCCTCGATAGAATTCTTGGTGACTCGGATACTTTTGATATCGTTCGCCTTATGCGTTTTTGTTCTCGTATTGGCATCCTTGGTGATATTTAGCGCCCTCTGATTATTTTGCGTATTTGATGGTGCTACATAGCCTTCCCGGTTTGGTGCCTTCTTTTGATAATTACTTACTTACTTGGTGTGATATGAACTCCTAGATCTTTCTCTCTGTCCGTTTCATTAAGTACTTCATCTCCTATTCTGTATCCTGTGTCTGGCCTCCTGTTTTCACTGCCTAGTTTCATTACTTTGCATTTACTCGGGTTGAACTTCAACAGCCATTTGTTGGACCATTCACTCAGTCTGTCTCGGTCATCTGGTAGCCTCCTACTATCATCCTCTGTTTCAATCCTCCTCATAATTTTTGCATCGTCAGCAAACATTGAGAGAAACGACTCTATACCCTCTGGGAGATCATTTACATATATAAGAAACAGAATAGGTCCAAGGACTGACCCCTGCGGGACTCCACTTGTAATGTCTCGCCAATCTGAGACCTCACCCCTCACACTGACTCGTTGTCTCCTGTTGCTTAGGTACTCCTTTATCCAATAGAGTACCTTCCCTTTCACTCCAGCCTGCATCTCCAGCTTTTTCACTAGCCTCTTGTGTGGTACTGTATCAAAGGCTTTCTGGCAATCCATAAATTTGCAGACTGCCCACCCTTCTCTTTCTTGCCTGATTTTTGTTGCCTGGTCGTAGAATTCAAGTAACCCTGTGAGGCAGGACCTGCCATCCCTGAACCCATGTTGATGTTGTGTTACAAAGTTCTTTCGCTCCAGATGTTCCACTAGCTTTCTTCGCACAATCTTCTCCATCAGCTTTCATGGTATGCAGGTTAGAGGCACTGGCCTGTAGTTCAGTGCCTCCTGTCTATCCCCTTTGTTGTATATCGGGACTACGTTAGCTGCTTTCCAAATTCCTGGCAGTTCCCCTGTTGCCAGTGATTTGTTATACACTATGGAGAGTGGCAGGCACAGTTCTTCTGCTCCTTCCTTTAGTATCCAAGGGGAAATTCCATCTGGGCCTATAGCTTTTGTCACATCCAACTCTAGTAAACACTTCCTTACTTCCTCGCTGGTAATCTCAAACTCTTCCAGTGGTTCCTGGTTAACTATTCCCTCTCTTATCTCTGAAATTTCTCCTTGCTCTAAGGTGAAGACCTCCTGGAATTTCTTATTCAGTTCCTCACACACTTCCTTGTCGTTTGTAGTGAATCCTTCTGCCCCTATCCTTAATTTCATAACTTGTTCCTTTACAGTTGTTTTTCTCCTGTTGTGGCTATGCAGCAATTTAGAATTTGTCTTTGCCTTGCTTGCGATGTCATTTTCGTATTGTTTTTCTGCCTCTCTTCTCATCCTGACATATTCATTCCAGGCACTCTAGTATCTTTCTCTGCTCTCTAGAGTCCTGTAATTCCTATAGTTTCTCCATGATATTTTACTTCGCTGCTTAGCTAGCCTACATCCCTGATTGAACCATGGGTTTCTCATTTTTATTTTACTGTTTTCCTTTTGGACTGGGACAAACATGTTTGCTGCTTCCTTGCACTTCTGGGTGATGTAGTCCGTCATATCTTGGGCCGTCTTTTCCCTGAGCTCTGTTTCCCATGCTATATCTGCTAGGAATTTTTTAATCACCTCATAGTTTCCCTTTTGGTATGCCAACCTTTTGTTTTCAGTATGCCTCCTCGAGTTCAATAACCTTTTCTTCAATCAGATACTCAAACACCAGTACACTGTGGTCGCTCATTCCTACTGGGGCCTCAAAAGATATTTCTCTTATGTCAGAGTTGTTCAGAGTGAAGACTAGGTCGAGTCTCGCTGGTTCGTCATTTCCTCTCATCCTTGTGGGTTCTCTGACATGCTGGGTTAAAGAGTTTCTAGTCACCACCTCCAATAGTTTGGCTCTCCACATATCCTCGCCTTCATTCGGTTCCTTGCTCTCCCAGTCAATCCTTCCGTGATTGAAGTCCCTCATGATGAGCAGGTGGGATCTAATTCTACAGGCAGCAGAGGCTGCCGTCTCAATTATAGTGTTAACTGCCATGTTGTTGTTTTCATACTCTTGACTGGGTCTTCTGTAATTTGGTGGAGGGTTATATATTGCTGCTGCTATTAAGAAGGGGGGCTTAGGGGGGCAAAAAAGGGGTGAGGGTTTCGGGGGCGTGGGGGAAAGGGAAGGCTGAGGTGGGTGAAGAAGAGGGGAGGGATTAGGGGAGTGGTGGAGAGGGGAAGGCTTAGGTGGGGTGGGGGCCTTAGGGGGGTGGGGGAGAACGGAGGGCTTGGGGGTGGGAGAGATGGGAGGGCATGTGGGAGAAGGGAGGGCTTGGGGGATGGGGGAGAAGGGAGGTCCTGGGGGAGAGAGGTGAGTGGGAGGAGGGGGGTGAGAGGGAGGAGGGTGGGTGGGTGGAGGAAGGGTGCCCTTGGTGGGTACTTAGTGGGGGGCTGACAGGGGATGGGGCAGGTAGGGTGTCTGTTGGGTAGAATGTGGGGATGGTGCTCCACTCCCGGTGGCTGTTGCTCTGTTTGAGGAGGGTTCCCCACTCCCCTCTGGGATTGTAGGGTTCGGGGTTGGGGTTCTCTGATTCCTTTCTCTCTCCCTGCGCTCTTTCCTCACGTCTGCTGCCTTCCTTCTCTCTTCCCTTGTCATATCATTCTGCAGGAATACTTTTTTGAACTTTTGTACGTTTGCTAGACCGCTCTTCCTTGTTAACAGTTTCTCTTTCGTGTTCTCGCTTATGAATACCACCTTTATCGTTTGGTCTCTGTCTTCGTTGTACTGTGTGTGAGTGTGTGTGTGTGTGTGTGTGTATGTGTGTGTGTGTGTGTGTGTGTGTGTGTGTGTATTCACCTAGTTGTGCTTGCGGGGGTTGAGCTCTGCTCTTTCGGCCCGCCTCTCAACTGTCAGTCAACGATCAATTTAATTATTTTCCCACAAACACACACACACACACACACAGGAAACAGCCCATAAAATCTGTCTAACTCCCAGGCACCTATTTATTGCTGGGTAAAGGGTGCATCAGAGTGAAAGAAACTCTGCCCATTTATCTCCGCCATCGCCGGGGATAGAACCTCGGTCCCCAAGATTACGAGCCCTGAGTGATGTCCACTCAGCCAACCCTGTGTGTGTGTACTCACCTAATTGTGCTCACCTAATTGTGCTTGCGGGGGTTGAGCTCTGGCTCTTTGGTCCCGCCTCTCAACTGTGTGTGTGTGGGAGGGGGGGTGTATGATACCGCGCGTGGAATTCTGAGGTCACGCCTGTACATCACTGCGTTGAAATGTATGCAAAATGCAGGAATTTGCTGATCTTTCATAAGGAATATTGAAGAAATGTCTGAGAATTTCACTCAAAATGATACACAGCCATAAATGTATTCAAAGTATCCCAAGTGTGTGTGCTGTAGACAACACCTCACTATGTCTATAACCTCGTCACAGTCGCTTACATCATGTGTGTTCAGTGTTGATAATTAGATGAAATGAATATATACACAGTTCACAAAAATGTAAATTATTTAGCTAAAAAATATGTTATGTAAATTATATAATTATTTTATCGTAGGTTTTCTGCGAATTACCAAAATGATTTGTGAGTTTATTTAGGTGTGGAAGGGGGGGGGGGGTCTAAAAAGAATGTAACTATATGAAAAGAATTACATGTTTTTTGCTTATTCATAATATAAAATAGTTTATTTATTTAAATATTTACTCCAAAAAGAGTATTTTCCATCAATATTAAAATCAATTATAGCATAAAAACATACTTTTATTGGTTTGTTTTTTAAAATTTGCCAACATATCAACACTCGACCATGAGGACATCATAAAACATTAATAGCATAGGACTGTAACGTAACTGTACTTTACGGCTCGTTGCACTAACAGAGACAAGAAATTAACGGTCTAGGGACATCATAAGACTGTATCTAACCGCGGGCAACCAGTGTAAACCCGTAGTTACGTACATACAATATAATTAGAATCAAAATCACCAGGGAAAAAAATATTACACCTGTTTATAAAATGATTTATATTAAATAAAAATGTATAATAATCCAGGTAATTATTCCTTCAAGTATAATAGTAAATCAGATGGCTTACATTCTATAATCAAATAATATAATTTCTCACCAGACTAATTGTACTACTAAAACAACACAGAAATAAAAGACACTTATCAGGACCAGTTGACCCTAGGCTCGTCTCCCAGTTACTGAGCTACGTGACCAGTTGACCCTAGGCTCGTCCCCCAGTTACTGAGCTACGTGACCAGTTGACCCTAGGCTCGTCCCCCAGTTACTGAGCTACGTGACCAGTTGACCCTAGGCTCGTCCCCCAGTTACTGAGCTACGTGACCAGTTGACCCTAGGCTCGTCCCCCAGTTACTGAGCTACGTGACCAGTTGACCCTAGGCTCGTCCCCCAGTTACTGAGCTACGTGACCAGTTGACCCTAGGCTCGTCCCCCAGTTACTGAGCTACGTGACCAGTTGACCCTAGGCTCGTCCCCCAGTTACTGAGCTACGTGACCAGTTGACCCTAGGCTCGTCCCCCAGTTACTGAGCTCCGTGGCGTCAGGACACCCCCTACTCTCCTTCCCTCCGCCTCATCCAGGATGACGGATGGTAAATAAGGACTTTTTAATATTTACAATTAATTGAACAACCACTTGTTCTCAAAATACATAAGAATGCAAATAAAATATAATAGTTACTTTCAAAATATATTAACACATGGAAGGCAGGTGTGTGTCCCACTAACATATTAACACATGGAAGGCAGGTGTGTGTCCCACTAACATATTAACACATGGAAGGCAGGTGTGTGTCCCACTAACATATTAACACATGGAAGGCAGGTGTGTGTCCCACTAACATATTAACACATGGAAGGCAGGTGTGTGTCCCACTAACATATTAACACATAGAAGGCAGGTGTGTGTCCCACTAACATATTAACACATGGAAGACAGGTGTGTGTCCCACTAACATATTAACACATAGAAGGCAGGTGTGACCGATGTTCTTTAATAAAGTTTAATATCTGTTGAATTTCAATTATTATTTTCTCGTTTTCGTCTGTTGTTGTCGTTTCTTTGTCACAATTCCTACTGCTCTTAGATTCAATCATTGTGCATTTCTGTTTCTCTACTGCATTCTCGACTTGTCTATCCTCTCATTTTGTCATTCCCTCATTCTCATTGTTTTTCGCCATCAGCTCCTTCCTAATTCTCTATATGATAATAATTCTGATATGCATTCACTGTCATTTATTGTCTTTCTCTCAAACTCATTCACGCTTTAACTTTATTTGACGATTTCATTCACTGTTTTTAACTCTCTCTAATTCACTCTCACATTCCGTCGCCAATATTGTTTGTGTCTCGCATTTGCTTTCTGACATTCACTGGCGGTCCTCCCGGCATGATACAGTCATTCACTGGTGGTCCTCCCGGCATGATACAGTCATTCACTGGCGGTCCTCCCGGCATGATACAGTCATTCACTGGCGGTCCTCCCGGCATGATACAGTCATTCACTGGTGGTCCTCCCGGCATGATACAGTCATTCACTGGTGGTCCTCCCGGCATGATACAGTCATTCACTGGTGGTCCTCCCGGCATGATACAGTCATTCACTGGCGGTCCTCCCGGCATGATACAGTCATTCACTGGCGGTCCTCCCGGCATGATACAGTCATTCACTGGTGGTCCTCCCGGCATGATACAGTCATTCACTGGTGGTCCTCCCGGCATGATACAGTCATTCACTGGTGGTCCTCCCGGCATGATACAGTCATTCACTGGCGGTCCTCCAGGCATGATACAGTCATTCACTGGTGGTGCTCCCGGCATGATACAGTCATTCACTGGTGGTCCTCCCGGCATGATACAGTCATTCACTGGTGGTCCTCCCGGCATGATACAGTCATTCACTGGTGGTCCTCCCGGCATGATACAGTCATTCACTGGTGGTCCTCCCGGCATGATACAGTCATTCACTGGTGGTCCTCCAGGCATGATACAGTCATTCACTGGTGGTGCTCCCGGCATGATACAGTCATTCACTGGTGGTCCTCCCGGCATGATACAGTCATTCACTGGTGGTGCTCCCGGCATGATACAGTCATTCACTGGTGGTGCTCCCGGCATGATACAGTCATTCACTGGCGGTCCTCCCGGCATGATACAGCCATTCACTGGCGGTCCTCCCGGCATGATACAGTCATTCACTGGTGGTCCTCCCGGCATGATACAGTCATTCACTGGTGGTCCTCCCGGCATGATACAGTCATTCACTGGTGGTCCTCCCGGCATGATACAGTCATTCACTGGTGGTCCTCCCGGCATGATACAGTCATTCACTGGTGGTGCTCCCGGCATGATACAGTCATTCACTGGTGGTCCTCCCGGCATGATATAGTCATTCACTGGTGGTCCTCCCGGCATGATACAGTCATTCACTGGCGATCCTCCTGGCATGATACAGTCATTTACTGGTGGTCCTCTCAGCATGATATAGTCATTCACTGGCGGTCCTCCCGGCATGATAAAATCATTCACTGGTGGTCCTCCCAGCATGATATAGTCATTCACTGGCGGTCCTCCCGGCATGATACAGTCATTCACTGGTGGTCCTCCAGGCATGATAGTCATTCACTGGTGGTCCTCCAGGCATGATACAGTCATTCACTGGTATTCCTCCAGGCATGATACAGTCATTCACTGGTGGTCCTCCAGGCATGATACAGTCATTCACTGGTGGTCCTCCAGGCATGATACAGTCATTCACTGGTGGTCCTCCAGGCATGATACAGTCGTTCACTGGTGGTCCTCCAGGCATGATACAGTCATTCACTGGTGGTCCTCCAGGCATGATACAGTCATTCACTGGTGGTCCTCCAGGCATGATACAGTCATTCACTGGTGGTCCTCCAGGCATGATACAGTCATTCACTGGTGGTCCTTCAGGCATGATACAGTCTTCACACATTCCTCAACCTGTGGATTAAAATGATTTACGTGAAGAGCATTTGTTTCCACACAAAGAATTTTCCGTATTTTTGCTAACAACGAAAATGTATGTATTTTGTTATGTATTGTTATGATCCCAGGCAGCCGAAAAACGAGTCTCCCCTTTGAGAATTATTCTATCAAGCCTGACCAGAGTAAGAGGTCGGAAATACACACATGTAGATTCATATGTAAAAATAATTGGGTAAATTTTACACGGAGTTTAAGATTATAGGCAGTGAATAAGAAAATAGATAAATGACTGGTTAGGAGATGTAGATAATTTGCTGGAAGCGTGACGCTAGTTTCTGGAGGGCTTTGAGCTGACTTGAGCGCCAAACATCGCAGGGAAAAGCCGTGCTCCGTTTGAGCTCCCGTCTGAAAGGAACCCGTTGTGATATATCTCCAAGAGAAGAGAAGTGTGCAGACGTGCCAGCTGTAGAATCGAGCTGGGAACGCGGTGGTCTCAAGTCCTGGATGGCGAGGAGAGTTTATTAAGCCGCCCAGAGACAATATCATGGGCTGTGGGAGCGCCCTGACCAGACGCAGTCAGAGGGATAGCGCCCTCGACCAGACAATCTGCGGTTTGTCTTAGGGGAAGAAGTTGCTGAGAACTTCGAAGCCAGCACAGAGGGAGTAGTTGATGAGACTCCAAGGTAGTGGAGGAGAGGACCTCGAGCTGTGAGGAGAAGCAGTGAAGAGGAGTGTCACGTGCTTCTGTAGAGGTGGTGAAGAAGCACCATAGTTGCTCGAGGAAACTTCATGATGTAGCAGCCAGGAGAGCTGTGGAGGACCCTAGCAGAAGTGGTGAAGCACCGTAGTCGCTCAAAGAAGACCTCATGGTGTAGCAGCCAAGAAGTGCTGCAGAGGATCCTGGTAGTTAAGCCCGGAAGAACCTGAGGATATCAGGGTAGTGAACTTCCAGATGTGGAAGGGGAGTTCTAAATGATTACTTGTAGGGAGGTGATAGAGTGTTTGTCATTAGCGTGCAAGACGCAGTGAGAGGTGAGTGATTGTTTGCCATTTTTGTACCAAGGAGTGTTTATACTGAAGCATAGAGTTACAGTCGTAGGCTGGATTACCTACAGATGTATGTGTTCTAGGACTGATAGAGTGATCTATGAATCATTGTTGTATATCAAGGAACATTTATACTGATATATATGTTATTGCATTCATACGTTGATTTTCCTTGTACATGTTTATAGATATATATTCTCTTGCTGATAGTGCAACATTGTATTATAAGACTTGACCTACTTGAGGAGGTTGGTAATATTAGGTGGTGAATAAAGAGATGGAATACCACTTGATACGCAGGTGATAGAGTTCTGATGATGTTGGAGTGTAACCTGACTGAAATAGTATAGTGTAGGATTCCTTATTATTATTATTATATGTGCATGAATTGTATATGTGTTTTGTCCAGTAAATGTATTCAAATTTGCTGGTGTTTGCCCTTGTCCTAGTGAGGCTTCCCAGGACATAGTAAAGAGAGAGAGAGAGAGAGAGAGAGAGAGAGAGAGAGAGAGAGAGAGAAAGAACCAAGAACCACCGCTGTGGACAGGGTAGGATGGAAAACAAGTAAGTCAAAGGGGATTGAGGAGATCATATCACATAAGGAGAGAGTGGGGAGTCACAGCGGCTCGAGTGGGTGTGTGCACGTGACAACGAGGCAGAGTGTTGGAGCCGCATCCCATAAACGTGTGACGTTGAGCCCCTCTCCAAGAGCCAGAAGCGCCTAGTGTGATCTCCTAGTGAAGTATAAGCACTCTACCAAGTTGTGGGTTGGGTTCTCCAGAAAGAAGGATCAACAACACGACGACACCACCACCAACCAACGCTATAATGAATTGGGGGCGGAACTGACACACCTGTCTGGGAGCTGTCTGGGAGAGTGAACTGACACACCCACACCCTGTCCAAGAGTGGATTTGTACACCCCTTGTTGAAATAGATACACTGTGTGACCGCAGGTGTATATTCTCTCTCTTGGGAAGACTCACATGACAAGATGGATAAAGTGCAAGCATTTGTGGAGTCAGGCAAGCCTGAGGACTTGGAAGGTTGCACGAGGGATCAATTAAAACAAATAGCAGAAAAATGTGGCATCAGGTTGAAAGCATCTAAATTTAATATAAATAAATAAATATAAAATATATTATATATAAAACGCAAAAATTCGGAAAAAATCTAATATTTTTGAAATATTTATAAAAATACTACAACGTTCTGGCAACACATTGGCGCAAACCGGATAATGTTATGATATAAATTAAAGTATTTATGGTACATTTGCCTGCGTAATTGTGCAGAATCCGGTGCCCCGCGGCAGTGGCGCGCCAAGGGTATTGCGTCGTATGTTCTAAACGTCAAATTTTTCATAATAACGTCGTAAATATTGATGTATGCATAAGGAGTAAATATACACTCATTGGCAACCTTCTCATCCCTTGTTGGGCTATAGGGAGGTCCCAGCCCCCAGTCACCTCGTGTGTCCGATAGAGTGCGGACTGTTCTGACGCGCGCTCCATTATCGTTCCTGGAATAGCGCATTGTTGCATCTACTGCATACACTCTTATAAAGAGATAGTGCCAAAAGATAAGAGCAGCAAATCTGGCACTTGGTCGCCGTCTTTATCAGTAAAAGAAAGCCGCTTTAGCGCAAAGAGTAATATCCAGTGAGAGATGGTGGCGCACCGACACCTCAACCTCCCTCACACACACCACCTCATTCTTCCTCACACACCTCCTCATCCTTCCTCACACACCTCCTCAACCCTCCTAGATCCTCCTCACACACCTTCCTAGACCTCCCTCCCTCCAACAAGCCGAGACAGGCTCCTGAGGAAGGTGATCCAGCAATCATGCAAGTGCCTACTAGTGCCCAATGCAGTGCCACCTTGAGGACCCACAATTTGGACCAATTTCAATGTTAGTATGTTTTAGTGTTATAATTTGATATTTGGTAATAACTGTAATATGTATGTGCAGGATATATATATATATATATATATATATATATATATATATATATATATATATATATATGTCGTACCTAATAGCCAGAACGCACTTTTTGGCCTACTATGCAAGGCCCGATTTGCCTAATAAGCCAAGTTTTCCTGAATTATTATTTTTTCTCTAATTTTTTTCTTTTGAAATGATAAAGCTACCCATTTCATTATGTATGAGGTCAACTTTTTTTATTGGAGATAAAATTAACGTAGATATATGACCGAACCTAACCAACCCTACCTAACCTAACCTAACCTATCTTTATAGGTTAGGTTAGGTTAGGTAGCCGAAAAAGTTAGGTTAGGTTAGGTTAGGTAGGTTAGGTAGCCGAAAAACAATTAATTCATGAAAACTTGGCTTATTAGGCAAATCGGGCCTTGCATAGTAGGCTGAGAAGTGCGTTCTGGCTATTAGGTACGACATATATATATATATATATATATATATATATATATATATATATATATATATATATATATATATAATTTTTTTTTTTTTTTTTACAATTTGTTTCAATTTTTTTTTCGTTTGTTGTCAGGGGATTTACCTTGAACTTGCACACCTTGCTCATTGGATGTCTATCTGCAAGGGTGCCAATTATGAACGAAATCGATAGACGTCAAGCTCGGCTACAGGTGGCCAAACATTGATCTTATTTTACTCAGGTAAATAATTTACAAATTCAAGGTACGTCACAGCTTTCATTTATTAATCAATTTACATGAAAATTACACCTTATATGTAGAGTTTGTGCTTCTACAGCCCGATGTAGACATTTTAGTCCAAAGTCCATTTGTTGATTTTACAAAAATTTATAAACATCATATATTGCATATTTTTGGAAGGGTAACTTTGAATAATTATATTATTGCACTAAACACTTTTTTTATAAAACTGCTCACATCAATCCTTTATTATATGCTAATTTTAGTATCTGAGTGTTATAGAAATGATTTTAGTTGACACATGTGTTCCCTGACATTATTTGAAAATGTTGAAAATTCGTTGCATAATACGTTGTGTATTTTTTTTCTCCTTTTCTGTTTAGGGTGTGAGGCTGAAACTTGGACCAGTTGCAGCCCTTTCTATAACCATTTCATAAATATATTTATAAGTAAATTGAACAACTTTTAATTTAACTGTTATATGCCCCCTTAGTAGCTGGGATGAAGGATGAGATCCTGAGGCAGTTAAGAGCCAAAAGTGAAGCGGCTGAGCAAGGAGCCCAGAAAGGAGCTGAAAGTGGAAAGGAGGATGATGGGCAGGATGAAGTGAGATCCCATGGATCGAGTAGGAGCAGTCAGAGTAGCCGCATTAGCAGCAGTAGCCGAAATAGGAACTGGAGAGATTCCAGTTAGAGCTCCAGATGCAGCGTGTGGAGAGACAGTTCCATCTGGAAAAGATGAAATTAGAACTCCAGATGAAAAATGAAGCCGAGAAGGCAAAAGAGAAGACCAGGCTGGAAGTGGAAAAAGAGAAAGCAAGACTAGTGATGGAGAAAGAAAAAGAGAAAGCAAGACTAGAGGTCGAAAAAGAAAAAGAGAGAACAAAACAAATGCAGATAGAAGCGAATAGAACCTTGGCTGAACAAAGGATTGAACATTGGTTGCCAGAGAGCACCACCCAGGTATCACACTCACCAGATGTTAGGGTTAGGGAGAAGGACATTCCCTTGTTTGTTCCCGAAGAGGCAGAGAGCTTTTTTGAGCACTTTGAAAAGATAGCCAGTATCAAGGAGTGGCCACAGGAGGAATGGGCCCAGCTGGTAGAGTTAAGATTGACCGGTGCAGCCAGGGAGGCATACACCCAATTGTCACTGGAAGAGTGCCAGGATTATGCCACAGTAAAGAGCAGCATATTGCGCTCGTTTCAGCTAACCCCAGAAACTTATAGGAAGCGCTTCAGAGAGATGATCAAAGTTGGAGCATGTACCTTTGCTGAGACAGCAAGAGATCTGGAAAGACGATTCCAGAAGTGGATTGAGGCTGAAGGAGTTGGATCTTACGCTGACCTGAAGCAACTGATGGTCATGGAGAAGTTCTTGGAGATGATGCATCCCGAAACAAAGTTCAAGATCCAAGAAACAGGGGTTAAGGAGGTGAAAGATGCCGCAGATAGGGCAGATATGATTACGGAAGCATATAAGAGCTTGAGGGAGAACAGAGTGAAGAATAAGGTGAGACGCAACAATGGCGGACCCAGTGGAGTCTGGGGAGGAAGAAATTATGAAAGACCCAGAGGAGTCTGGGGTGAGAAGAATTTTGATAAATGGGCAGATAAACGTAAGTACCCTAAAACTCAGAAGAGTAGGTCGCGCACTTCGTCTGAAAGTGAAGATGGAGGAGCTGAACGAGAAACTAATCGTGATCCAGGAAATCAAGGGTCCAGTAAAGCCTCACAGAGTGCAGGTAGTGTGCCTGGAACAAGGAACTCTCATGCGAGTGGACAAAGTCAGAGCCACTCTGGTACACATAGAAGAGACTTTTCCCAGATGAGATGTTACCAATGTAACGGATTGGGTCACGTGATGCGAGATTGTCGGCAGGGCAAGAGAGTTGTGACCCTGGCCATGTGTGACCCCCAAAGTAAATATACTAATGTGTTCCAAGACAAACCACAGAGAGCGAACTTAGTGAACGAGAGGTATAGGCCGTTCATGAGCTAAGGTTGAATCAGAATAGGAGGCTAACCTGAGGTAGAAGTTGGTATCTTAAGAGATACCGGAGCTAATCAGAGCTTGATTACGAGAAGCCTGATTGGGAATGATCGACGGTTAGCTGGCAGTGGGAAGATGAAAGTATATGGGTTATTGTCTGAGAGTGACATGCCCGTATGTGCTGTCCAGCTAAGGTCGGAATATGTGTCGGCAGAGGTGATGTTGGGAGTATGCCCCGACATACCTGTTCCAGGAGTCCAAGTAATCCTGGGGAATGACTTGTGCGGGACAAAGGTGTTGCCAAGAGTCATAGCGGAGACTGTGCCAGAGGAGTGCCCAGGAGGCCACGGCATGGGTGGGACACCTGAGAGTGTGAATCTGACTGACATCCGAGGAGATGCGTCAGGAGACCGCCAAGCCATTGAGTACCCTGTCTCAGTAGTGATGAAGGCACAGGTGGCCGATGAGGAAGACGCTGGAGAAGATGAGACAGGGTCGATTCAACCGGTGGAAGATATCGATGTAGATATAGCGTGGCTGTTTGATGAAAGTCCGGCTCAGGAAGATGAAGTCTCGGTGAGGCCAAAAGTGAAGATAACCCAGCCGAAGAAGACTCATGTGAAGAGAGCGGACCTGAGTAGAGCCCAGCCCACCAAAATTAAGAGTCGGAAGGTGAATGCAACTGTGCTGAGTAGGAATGAGGGAGGATGTGGACATACTGAGGACGGGAGTAGAGCGTCAAGTTGTCCACGAGCACAGAGGCATATGGATAGTGGAGTTAAGTTGTTTGAGATGTCAGGAGTTGACATGTTTCACATAAAACGTGAAGAGATAGTGAAGAAGAGTAATAGCCGAGAAAGTGAAAGGAGAAGAGACAGTATGTGTGGAGAGATGCTTACGAACACTCTAGGAGAGGTAAAGCAACACGTATGGTCGAGTGCTGTTGGGTGTAGTACAGTGCTTGAAGAAACTTTTAGAGAACGAAGAAGAGTTGAAGGAGAAGAAAGGGAGTTGCATAGAGGTGAGAAGTGTGGGAAGAAGATGATGATACAAGCATGGAGGAGTAGAAGAAAGCCGAGGACTCGATGGAAGTCAAACAGGATTAGGTCTCGGATAAATGAGGAGACGAAAGGGAGGATCGTCGGTGAAGACGAGGGAGTGAAGTATGATGACAGTAGACGGAAGTATAATGACAGTAGATGGAAGTGTGAAGATGACATAGGAGGTACAGACAGGAGATGTCTGACTCTGGACGTGAAGAGAAGAAGACGAAGAAACGGAGGGTGGAACCAATAAGTAGAGTGGACCGTTGGAGTGCAGGCGTCCTAGGAGGACAGCCTAGCCAAGAGGTGCCAGAGAAGTCAGATCGTTTATGAGAAGATCATGTTTCTGGCAAGTTGTGAGCCAGATGTTGCAAGGAGCAACGAACTACTTGTAGACTCCTAAGGGAGTACGTAAGCAGATCAACCGGTCGAATCAATCGGTTGAAGAACGAGACAGTGTGGTGGCGGATGTATTATCCCGAGCTTTGCCACTGGAATAACTCTCAAAAATAAGGGGAGGGGAGTGTTATGATCTCAGCCTGCAGGAGAAACGAGTCTCCCTCCTTGAGAGTTATTCATCAAGCCTGACCTGATTAGAAGGTCTAGCAAATATTGAGGTGATAACACATATGTAAAATAGTTGCTTGGATATAGATAACAATTTAAGATTATGAGCAGTGAAGAAGAAAACAGATAAATGACTGGCTAGGAGATGTGGACATTTTGCTGGAGGCGTGAGGCTCGCTTCGGGAGGGCTTTGACCTCACTTGAGTGCCAGACATCGCAGGGGAAAGCCGCGCTCCATTCGAGCTCCCGTCAGAAGGGAACCCCTAGTGATATATCTCCAAGAGAAGAGAAGTGTGCAGACGTACCAGCTGTGGAATCGAGCTGGGGATTTGTGGTCTCAAGTCCTGGGCGATGAGAAGTGTTTATTAAACCGCCCAGAGGCATTATTGTGGGCCGTGGAAGCGCCCTGACCAAGCTTCGTCAGAGGGAGGAGCGCCCTCGACCAGACAATCTGTGGTAAGCACGATATACACCAGTTCATAGTGATTGCTTGTAGTTGGTCGTGTGCCCAGCGACAGTAGCAATGTTTAATGATAAGTTAGACATTTTTTGGTGAGGCAGAAAGCCTGAAATAAGAGAGTGGAGAGGGAGGAACACGGAGCGACACCCGTCTCCTCTGAGCGCTGGCAGGCAACTGAGGGAGCCCGGCTCCTGACGGCAAAGGACCCTCCCAGTGTGACTCACACCCGCCAGGTGAGGTGGAGTATGGACCCGCCCAAAATGGGGGAGTCCACTCTCACTGTATGTAGAGGACAGATAGAGGTTTGAGGCAAACATATTGTGTGATTATTTTTGTTTATGTGTTAAAGGGGAAACATTTTTATTGGAGTGTCGATGGGTTGCAGGTTTGTCTTTGGGGAAGAAATTGCTGAGAACTTCAAAGCCAGCACAGATGAAGTAGTTGATGAGACTCCAAGGTAGTGGAGCAGAGGACCTCGAGCTGTGAGGAGAAGCAGTGAAGAGGAGTGTCACGTGCTTCTGTAGAGGTGGTGTGAAGCACCATAGTTGCTCGAGGAAACTTCATGATAGCAGCCTGGAGGAGCTTCAGAGGATCCTGGTAGTGAAGCCCGGAAGAACCTAAAGATATCTGGGTAGTGAACTTCCAGAGGTGGAAGGGAAGTTCTGGTGGATTACTTGTAGGGAGTTGATAGTGTTTGGTTGTCATTAGCGTGCATGACGCAGTGAGATGTGGGTGATTGTTTGCATTCTTATGTCAAGGAGTGTTTTATACTGAAGTTTAGAGTTGCAGGCGTAGGCTGGATTACCTATAGCGTATGCGTTCTAGGACTGATAGAGTGATCGATTGATCATTGCTGTGTATCAATGAACATTTATACTGATATATGTTATTGCATTCAAATGCTGATTTTCTTTGTACACATTTATAGATACATATATATATTCTCTTGCTGATGGTGCAACAGTGTATGTAGACTTGATCAACTTGAGGAGGTTGATAGTATCAGGTGGTGAACCAGGAGATAGGATACCACTCGATAAGCTGATGATAGAGGTCTGATGGTGTTGGAGTGCAACCTGATTGTAATATTATAGATTATAGGATTCATTATTATTATATGTGTGTATGTATCGTGTGTGTGCTTTGTCCAGTAAATGTATCCCAATTTGCTGGTGTTTGCCCTTGTCCTAGTGAGGCTTCCCAGGAGGTAGTAAAGAAGGAGAGAGAGAGAGAAAGAACCAAGAACCACTGCTGTGGACAGGGTAGAAGGTAATACTAGTAAGTCATAGGGGATTTAGGAGATCATATCTCATAAGGAGAAAGTGGGGAGTCACAGTGGCTCGAGTGGGTGTGTGCACGTGACAACGAGGCTAAGTGTTGGAGCCGCATCCCATAAACGTGTGACGTTGAGCCCCTCTCCAAGAGCCAGAAGTGCCTAGTGTGATCTCCTAGTGAAGTATAAGCACTCTACCAAGTTGTGGGTTGGGTTTTCCAGAAAGAAGGATCAACAACATGACGACAACACCAGAAGGATCAACGACGACAACACCACCAACACACAAACTATAATACTAGCAAGTGCTTCATATCAGGCACCTACAGGAGTATATTCCCAACGGTACCTACTGTAGACGTCCATGTATAGTATACATGAAACAGCCAATGGGCTGTTTACCTACATGACGAGAGGGGACACATAGTGATACCATCCACTTGTTTATACATATGACCATCAGGGCTCATGAAGGAGGGCGGGTTGTTAGCGTATGGGAGGAATGGGTGAGAGAGATGACAAGGGAGAGAGTGATATAGGGAGATATGAGAGAATGGACACAGATGGATATTAGAAGAGTAGGGAAAAAGAGAGAAGGGGAACATCGGGAGAGAGGGGGGGGGAGGAGTGGGAGGGACGCGGGCTCACCCTGGAATCCAAAGTATGCACAAACACACTGGCACACCCAAACGCACAGATGCGTATACACACACACACACACACACACACACGGACACATACACATATTTGACCAAAGAACAAGAGCTCAACTCCCGCAAGCACAATCAGGCGAATACACACACACACACACACACAAAACGCAGTTACCGAGATCCTTAAAGAGGTAAGGATGGAGGGAACTGACCAAAATGTTGAAAAGGTTTTCAGGCTTGGAAAGTTCAACAAGGACAGGGACTGAATGTTAAAGGTGGTATTCATGAGCGAAATCACGAAAGAGGAATTGTTAGCAAGGAAGAGCGGTCTAGCAAATGTTCCGAAGTTCAAAAAAGTATTCCTGCAGACGGATATGACAAGGGAAGAGAGAATACATGCAGCAGATGCGAGGAAGGAATGCAGGGAGAGAGAAAGGATTCAGAGTACCACAACCCAGAACCCTACAATCCCAGAGGGAAGTGGAGAACCCTCCTCAAACAGTGCAACAGCCACAGGGATTGGGGAACCACCCCCACATTCTACCCAACAGACACCCAACCTGCCCCATCCCCTGTCAGCCCCCCACTAAGTACCCACCTAGGGCACCCTCCACCCACCCACCCCCCTCCTCCCACTCACCCCCCTCCTCCCACTCACCCCTCTCCCCAGGACCTCCCTTCTCCCCCATCCCCCAAGCCCTCCCTTCTCCCACATGCCTTCCCGTCTCTCCCACCCCCAAGCCCTGCCTTCTCCCCTGCCCCCCTAAGCCCCCCACTCTCCCCCACCCCACCTAGGTCTTCCCCTCTCTCCCACTCCCCTAAACCCTCCCCTCTTCCTCACCCACCTCAGCCCTCCTTTTTTCCCCACGCCCCCCAAGCCCTCCACCCTTTTCTCCCCCCCCCCAAGCCCCCCATCTCCCCAATCCCCCAAAGCCTCTCCTCCCCCCATGCTTCCCCAACTCTCCCTCTCTCACCCCCCCAACCCTCCCCCTCTCACTCTCCCTCCCCAACCCTCTCCCTCTCACTCTCCCCCCCTACCCTCCCCCTCTTACCCACCCCCTTACCCTCCCCCTCTCCCCCACCCCCCCAAGCCCTCCCTCCTCCACCAGTCTCCCCGTGCCAGGTCCCACCAGCTCCCACTCACCCCAGATCCCAAAGGTCCCCCCCCCCCTAGAGGAGAAGCAGAAGAGAGTCAGTTTCAGGGTAATGTACTCGAACATAGATGGGATCACAAGCAAGACAAGTGAACTAAGGGAAAGAGCACAAGAAGAGAACCCAGATGTAATCGGACTCACTGAAACAAAACTCTCAGGAATCATAATGAATGCCGTGTTTCCCCAGGAGTACACAGTAATAAGGAAAGAGAGGGAAGGTAGGGAAGGAGGCGGAGTGGCCCTACTCATGAGAAAGAAATGGAGTTTTGAGGAGATGACCATCCCGGGCTGTGAGGAGTTCAGAGACTACATAGCAGGCACCATGACAATGGGAGGACCAAGAATAGTAGTAGCAGTAATATACAACCCTCCACCAAATGACAGAAGACCCAGTCAAGAGTATGAAAACAACAACATGGCAGTTAACACTATAATTGAGAGGGCAGCCTCTGCTGCCTGTAGAAATAGATCCCACCTGCTCACCATGGGCGACTTCAATCACGGAAGGATTGACTGGGAGAACAAGGAATCGCATGGAGGCGAGGATACGTGGAGAGCCAAACTATTGGAGGTGGTGACAAGAAACTTTTTAACCCAGCATGTTGGAGAACCCACAAGGATGAGAGGCAATGACGAACCAGCGAGACTCGACCTAGTCTTCACTCTGAACGACTCAGACATAAGAGAAATCGGTTTTGAGGACCCAGTAGGAATGAGCGACCACAGTGTACTGGTGTTTGAGTACTTGATTGAAGAAGGTTATTGAACTCGAGGAGGGATACCGAAACCAAAAAGTTAGCATACCGAAAGGGAAACTATGAGGGGATAAGAAAATTCCTAACAGATATAGCATGGAAAACAGAGCTCAGGGGAAAGACGGCCCAAGATATGATGGATTACATCACGCAGAAGTGCAAGGTCGCAGCAAACAAGTTTGTCCCAGTCCAAAAGGAAAACAGAGAAGTGAAAATGAGAAACCCATGGTTTAATCAGAGATGTAGACTAGCTAAGCAGCAAAGTAAAAGGGCATGGAGAAACTATAGGAATAACAGGACACTGGAGAGCAGAGAAAGATACCAGAATGCCAGGAATGAATATGTCAGGATGAGAAGAGAGGCAGAAAGACAATTACGAAAATGACATCACAAGCAAGGCAAAGACTCAGCCTAAATTGTTGCATAGCCACATCAAGAGAAAAACAACAGTAAAGGAACAGGTTATGAAATTAAGGATAGGGGCGGAAGGATTCACTACAAATGACAAGGAAGTGTGTGAGGAATTGAATAAGAAACTCCAGGAGGTCTTCACCTTAGAGCAAGGAGAAATTCCAGAGGTAAGTGAGGGAATAGCTAACCAGGAACCACTGGAAGAGTTTGAGATTACCAGCGGGGAAGTAAGGAAGTGTTTACTAGAGTTGGATGTGACAAAAGCTATAGGCCCAGATGGAATCTCCCCTTGGGTTCTAAAGGAAGGAGCAAGAGAACTGTGCCTACCACTCTCCATAGTGTATAACAAATCACTGGCAACAGGGGAACTGCCAGATATTTGGAAAGCAACTAACGTAGTCCCGATATGCAAGAAAGGGGATAGACAGGAGGCACTGAACTACAGGAAAGTGTCCCTAACCTGCATATCATGCAAGCTGATGGAGAAGATTGTGCGAAAAAAATTAGTGGAACATCTGGAGCGAAGGAACTTTGTAACACAGCATCAATATGGGTTCAGGGATGGCAGGTCCTGCCTCACAGGGTTACTTGAATTCTACGACCAGGCAACAAAAATCAAGCAAGAAAGAGAAGGGTGGGCAGACTGCATATTTTTGGATTGTCAGAAAGCCTTTGATACAGTGCCACACAAGAGGCTAGTGCGAAAGTTGGAGATGCAGGCTGGAGTGAAAGGGAAGGTACTCCGGTGGATAGAGGAGTACCTAAGCAACAGGAGACAACGAGTCTGTGTGAGGGGTGAGGTCTCAGATTGGCGAGACGTTACAAGTGGAGTCCCGCAGGGGTCAGTCCTTGGACCTATACTGTTTCTGGTATATGTAAATGATCTCCCAGAGGGTATAGAGTCGTTCCTCTCAATGTTTGCCGACGATGCAAAAATTATGAGGAGAATTGAAACAGAGGATGATAGTAGGAGGCTACAAGATGACCTAGATAGACTGAGTGAATGGTCCAACAAATGGCTGTTGAAGTTCAACCCGAGTAAATGCAAAGTAATGAAACTAGGCAGTGGAAACAGGAGGCCAGACACAGGATACAGAATAGGAGATGAAGTACTTAAGGAAACAGACAGAGAGAAAGATCTAGGAGTTGATATCACACCAAACCTGTCTCCTGAAGCCCACATAAAGAGAATAACGTCTATGCGAGGCTGGCTAACATCAGAACGGCGTTCAGGAACCTGTGTAAGGAATCATTCAGAATCTTGTACACCACTTATGTAAGACCAATCCTGGACTATGCGGCCCCAGCATGGAGCCCGTACCTTGTCAAGCACAAGACGAAGCTGGAAAAAGTCCAAAGGTATGCTACTAGACTAGTTCCAGAACTAAGAGGCATGAGTTATGAGAAAAGGCTGCGGGAAATGCACCATACGACACTGGAAGACAGAAGAGTAAGGAAGGACATGATCACAACCTACAAAATCCTCAGGGGAATCGACCGGGTCAACAAGGATGAACTATTCAACACTGGAGGAACGCGAACAAGGGGACACAGGTGGAAACTGAGTACCCAAATGAGCCACAGAGACATTAGAAAGAACTTTTTCAGTGTCAGAGTAGTTAGTAAATGGAATGCACTAGGAAGTGATGTGGTGGAGGCTGACTCCATACACAGTTTCAAATGTAGATATGATAGAGCCCAGTAGGCTCAGGAATCTGTACACCAGTTGACTGACGGTTGAGAGGCGGGACCAAGGAGCCAAAGCTCAACCTCCGCAAGCACAATAAGGTGAGTGCAATTAGGTGAGTACACACACACACACACACACACACACACACACACACACACACACACACACACACACACACACACACCACAAAAGAACTGGGAAACAAAGGGCTGGCGTACCTAAAGGGAAACTATGAGGAGATGAATAAATTCCTATGGGATATACATTGGGACACAGAACTCGGAACCAAGTCCGTACAAGACATGATGGACTATGTCACCCAAAAATGTCAGGAGGCTGTAAGCAGGTTTGTCCCAGCCCAACAGGAAAAAACAGAGAAGCAAAGGAAGAATCCGTGGTTTAATAAGGAATGTATGAAAGCAAAGGAGCTGAACAAAAGGGCATGGAGGAACTTCCGTAATAACAGAACACCAGAAAGTAGAGAGAGATACCAGAGAACCAGGAACGAGTATGCTACTGTGAGAAGAGCAGCTGAGAAAAGGTATGAAAATGATATAGCTATTAAAGCCAAGACCGAACCAAAGCTACTACACAGTCACATCAGGAGGAAGACAACAGTGAAGGAACAGGTGATGAAACTTAGGGTGGGAGAGGACAGATACACAGAGAATGACAAAGAGGTGGGTGAAGAACTTAACAAAAGGTTGCAGGAGGTCTTTACAGTAGAACAGGGAGAAGTCACAGCGCTAGGAGAGGTGGCAGCAAACCAGGTGACCTTGGAAAGGTTCGAAATTACAAGAGATGAGGTCAAGAAGCACCTATTGGAGCTGGATATGAGAAAAGCTGTTGGGCCGGATGGAATCTCACAATGGGTATTAAATGAGTGTGCAGGACCACTTTGCTTGCCACTCTCCATAGTGAATAGTAGGTCACTGGAAACGGGAGACCTTCCAGAAATATGGAAGACTGCTAATGTAGTACCAATATTTAAAAAGGGTGACAGACAAGAGGCACTGAACTACAGGCCAGTGTCCTTAACTTGTATACCATGCTAGGTGATGGAGAAGATTGTGAGAAAAAACCTAGTAACACATCTGGAGAGAAGAGACTTTGTGACAACCCATCAACATGGGTTCAGGGAGGGTAAATCTTGCCTTACAGGCGTGATAGAATTCTACGATCAGGTGACAAAGATTAAGCAAGAAAGAGAAGGATGTGCGGACTGCATTTTTTTGGACTGTCGGAAAGCCTTTGACACAGTACCCCATAAAAGGTTGATGCATAAGCTAGAGAAACAGGCAGGAGTAACTGGTAGGGCGCTCCAGTGGATAAGGGAGTACCTAAGCAATAGGAAGCAGAGAGTTATAGTGAGGGGTGAGACCTCAGAATGGCGTGAAGTCACCAGTGGAGTCCCACAGGGCTCTGTGCTTGGACCTATCCTGTTTCTGATATACGTAAATGATCTCCCAGAGGGTATAGACTCATTCCTCTCAATGTTTGCTGACGACGCCAAAATTATGAGAAGGATTAAGACAGAGGAGGACAGCTTGAGGCTTCAAGAAGACCTGGACAAGCTGCAGGAATGGTCGAACAAATGGATGTTAGAGTTTAACCCAAGCAAATGTAATGTAATGAAGATAGGGGTAGGAAGCAGGAGACCAGATACAAGGTATCACTTGGGAGATGAAATACTTCAAGAGTCAGAGAGAGAGAAAGACCTGGGGGTTGATATCACGCCAGACCTGTCCCCTGAAGCTCATATCAAGAGGATAACATCAGCAGCATTTGCCAGGTTGGCTAACATAAGAACGGCCTTTAGAAACTTGTGTAAGGAATCTTTCAGAACATTATACCACATATGTCAGACCAATCCTGGAGTATGCGGCTGCAGCATGGAGTCCATATCTAGTCAAGCATAAGACTAAACTGGAAAAGGTTCAAAGGTTTGCCACCAGATTAGTACCCGAGCTGAGAGGTATGAGCTACGAGGAGAGACTACGGGAATTGAACCTCACTTCGTTAGAAGACAGAAGAGTTAAGGGGAACATGATCACTACATTCAAGATTCTCAAGGGAATCGACAGGGTTGATAAAGACAGGCTATTTAACACAAGGGGCACACGCACTAGGGGACACAGGTGGAAACTGAGTACCCAAATGAGCCACAGAGATATTAGAAAGAACTTTTTTAGTGTCAGAGTGGTTGACAAATGGAATGCATTAGGAAGTAATGTGGTGGAGGCTGACTCCATACACAGTTTCAAGTGTAGATATGATAGAGCCCGATAGGCTCAGGAACCTGTACACCTGTTGATTGACGGTTGAGAGGCGGGACCAAAGAGCCAGAGCTCAACCCCCGCAAGCACAACTAGGTGAGTACACACACACCCTGAGAGTAAATGAGACACACAAAATAAATAAATAACATAAATACACACATAAATAAAACACACACACACACATCCCTGAGAGTAAATGAGACAAATGTATGTGAATGCATGTGTGTGCATATATGTATGTATATGTGTGTGTGTGTGTATGTATATGTATGGGTATAAAGTATATATGGAAGCTGATCAGAATTACATTTCACCTTTGTGAATGTACATTAATGACACTATGTAAAAGACACATCAAACACTTTATGTAGGGCATACGTAAATCTGTGTATCTATGTATTTACGTATGTAGGTTAGCTTAGCATTTTAAAAGCACCGAATCACCTTCTGTGGTTGAGTGTTCAATAAACCCTTGAACTATATGTTTAACACTTCTCTAACCCTGTCCATGGAGGACAGAAGAAAATGTATATATGCTGGTTAGCATTGTAAATGTGTGGCCACGTCTGTGGTAGAAAATAATAACACACACACACACACACACACACACACACACACACACACACACACACACACACACACACACACACACACACACACACACACACACACACACACACACACACACAGACCACACACCCCTCTAGATAGGGGCCTTTGACACTTATTTGACAACTGGTGGACAACTGACCATACCTCCAATCTCTCACCCTCCTCCTCCTCCTCCCCCTCAGCATACACAAATAGATCTCTTCTGTGCCTCTCCCCTTTTCTCCCAGTATCTCTTCCCCTAACCTCCCCATACACACACTCTACACACACACGCACGCACGCACGCTCCCCCATCTCACTTTACCAAAATACCCCCCCCCCACTCCCACTCCCCACCTACAACTGACCAGAAATACACACACACACATAAACATACATCCACACCCACACACATACATTACCCCCCACCCTTCACACTGCCCCTGTAGCATACCAGATATCCCCCCCACCTCCCTACACCCAAATCCCTCCCACATAGTGGGATCCCCTTTCCAGCTCCCTTACTCCCTCCCATCATCTGACCACCTGACCTGAAGTGACATCTCCGCCCCCTCCGACCCACCCCCAATTTCCCACACATCCCCTCCCCTACAATCACACACACACACACACAGGTACTGAAACTTAGAACAGGCGAGGACAGGTATACAGAGAATGACAGAGAGGTGTGTGAGAAACTCAACAAGAGGTTCCAGGAGGTCTTCACAATAGAACAGGGTGAGGTCACTGTGCTAGGAGAAAGGGAGGTAAACCAGGCGGCCTTGGAGGAGTTCGAAATTACGAGAGAGGAGGTCAAGAGACACCTGCTGGATCTGGATGTTAGAAAGGCTGTTGGTCCAGATGGGATCTCACCATGGGTACTGAAAGAGTGTGCAGAGGCACTTTGCTTGCCACTCTCCATAGTGTATAGTAAGTCACTAGAGACGGGAGACCTACCAGAAGACTGCGAATGTGGTCCCAATATACAAAAAGGGCGACAGACAAGAGGCACTGAACTACAGGCCAGTGTCCTTGACTTGTATACCATGCAAGGTGATGGAGAAGATCGTGAGAAAAAACCTGGTAACACATCTGGAGAGAAGGGACTTCGTGACAAATCGCCAACATGGATTCAGGGAGGGTAAATCTTGCCTTACAGGCTTGATAGAATTCTACGATCAGGTGACCAAGATTAAGCAAGAAAGAGAGGGCTGGGCGGACTGCATTTTCTTGGATTGTCGGAAAGCCTTTGACACAGTACCGCATAAGAGGCTGGTACATAAGCTGGAGAGACAGGCAGGTGTAGCTGGTAAGGTGCTCCAGTGAATAAGGGAGTATCTAAGCAATAGGAAGCAGAGAGTTACGGTGAGGGGTGAGACCTCCGATTGGCATGAAGTCACCAGTGGAGTCCCACAGAGCTCTGTACTCGGTCCTATCTTGTTTCTGATATATGTAAATGATCTCCCAGAGGGTATCGATTCATTTCTCTCAATGTTTGCAGACGATGCTAAAATTATGAGAAGGATTAAAACAGAAGAGGACTGTTTGAGGCTTCAAGAATACCTAGACAAGCTGAAGGAATGGTCGAACAAATGGTTGTTAGAGTTTAACCCAACCAAATGTAATGTAATGAAGATAGGTGTAGGGAGCAGGAGGCCAGATACAAGGTATCATCTGGGAGAGGAAATTCTTCAGGAGTCAGAGAAGGAAATAGACTTGGGGGTTGATATCACGCCAGACCTGTCTCCTGCAGCACATATCAAGCGGATAACATCAGCGGCATATGCCAGGCTGGCCAACATACGAACGGCATTCAGAAACTTGTGTAAAGAATCAATCAGAACTTTGTATACCACATATGTCAGGCCAATCCTGGAGTATGCAGCCCCAGCATGGAGTCCATATCTAGTCAAGGATAAGACTAAACTGGAAAAGGTTCAAAGGTTTGCCACCAGACTAGTACCCGAGCTGAGAGGTATGAGCTACGAGGAGAGACTACGGGAATTAAACCTCACTTCGCTGGAAGACAGAAGAGTTAGGGGGGACATGATCACCACATTCAAGATTCTGCAGGGAATTGATAGGGTAGATAAAGACAGTCTATTTAACACAAGGAGAACATGTACAAAGGGACACAGGTGGAAACTGAGTGCCCAAATGAGCCACAGAGATATTAGAAAGAACTTTTTTAGTGTCAGAGTGGTTGACAAATGGAATGCATTAGGGGGTGATGTGGTGGAGGCTGACTCCATACACAGTTTCAAGTGTAGATATGATAGAGCCCAATAGGCTCAGGAATCTGTACACCTGTTGATTGACGGTTGAGAGGCGGGACCAAAGAGCCAGAGCTCAACCCCCGCAAACACAACTAGGTGAGTACAACTAGGTGAGTACACAGTACACAAACACACACACACACACGCGCGAGCACGCACACGCACGCACGCATTCACACGCACACACACAAACACACACATACCATAAACACACTTACACATAAACACAAACACACACACACACGAGGAAAAGCCAGGACGTTTTTTCCCTCAGCCAGGGAAAATGATGGAGGGACATGACCAAATACAGGGACAGGGGAGAATGGTGGATACTACCTTTGAATGGCTCAACCAGACATTAGGGGATTCGGCAGAGACCTGCAGGCAATGCAAATGGGATTCAACATAGACCTGCAAGAAATGAAAATGAGATTCAGCAGATACCTGCAGGACATGAAAGAGAGGTTTGGCAGAGACCTGCAGGACATGAAAGAGGAGTTTGGCAGAGACCTGCAGGAAATGAGAGCGTTAATACAGAGCCAAAGGGGTGAGTTAGAGGAAGCCAGAGATGAGATAAAGAGACTCAGGGAAAATCAGAATTCAAGCCAGCACAGGGTATTCAACCTCCTGGGAACAGGGGACGAAACTGATGGAAGGCTCCTTCCAGGGGGACTCTCTTTTGCAGAAATACTGCAAAACAGCCCAAGTGCCAAGGCCGCTTTAGAGGCAACAGCTATGAAAGCAGCTGCTTCACAGGAAGCTGCAAAATGCACTGAACAAATGCTGGAAAGGAAACGAACAGTTATAGTTGAATGAGTACAGGAACCAGAGAGATATAATTGGGAGGAGTGGAGAAGGATGGACCGAGCAACTATGACGGAGATCTTGGAGGGACTGAATATGGAGGAGGCAATTGGCAATATAGAGAAGGTTTTCAGGCTGGTCATCTACAAGAAAGAAAGGAAGCGATTGATAAAGGTAGTGCTCACGAACGAGGCAACAAAGGAGAAAATCCTATCCAGGAAAAGCAGACTTGTGAGATTAGGGGAATACGAGGACGTCTTTCTGCAAAGGGACATGACGAGGGAGGTGAGAAGGAAGGCTGCAGAAGCCAGGAGGAGGCGCCGAGAAAGGGGTGGGGATATGGGAGCCACAGGACTCAGCTAAGTGTCTCCAGGAACCTCAGAGGGGAGTGGGAATGCCCCCACCAGCAGGTCAGCACCCCCAGGGAGGATTGCAACAGAAGCCTCCCACCAACCAACCCCTCAGCTATCCCCCACCAATCACCTGCACCTGTCCAGACAGTAAAGTCCCCCTTCAGACCATGCCCTCCCATGTTCCCTGACCCCAGAACCCCCCATGTTCCCCCATGCCCTTTTTCTTCCCCAACACCTACCCCAGATCCTCACTGTTCCTGCACCCCATTCCCTTCCCTGTTTCTCCAGCCTGTGCCTTTCCCAGTTTCCCCACCCTAAGCTCTTCTCCCTATCCCACCCTCCTCCATCCTGGCCCCCTCCCCATGCTCCCACTCCCCTCCCCAACCCCTGACCTCTCTGTCAACCCACCCCAGTGTACCCTGCATACCCCAACCCGTGACTTTCCACTACATGCCCCTCCAGCTCCCCCATCCCATACCCCCACTAACCCCCAACCCAGGACCCCCTCAGCCGCATCACATCAGAGCTCCTTAGCCCCCCGGTTCCAGATCCTCCTAGCCTCCCTTACACCCCAGATCCCCCAGGTCCTCCTTCCTAGGCTCACCCATCCCAAACATCCCTTGCCCCCCAACTCCAGTGGAATCAACAGAAACTGAGAATGGACAGAAGAGAGTCAGCTTCAAGGTCATGTACACGAACACAGATGGGATTACAAACAAGGCTAGTGAACTTAGGGAAAGAACACAAGAAGTAAACCCAGATGTAATTGGACTCACAGAAACAAAACTCTCAGGAATCATAATGAATGCGGTGTTTCCCCAAGACTATACTGTAATAAGGAAAGAGAGGGAAGGAAGGGAAGGAGGCAGAGTGGCTTTACTGATGAGAAAGGAATTGGAGTTTCGAGGAGATGGTTATTCCGGGCTGTGAAGGGTTCAGAGACTTCATAACAGGCACCATGACAATGGGAGGATCAAGAGTAATAGTAGCAGTGATATATAACCCACCACCAAGTGAAAGAAGACCCAGGCAAGAGTATGGCAGAAACAACATGGCAGTTAACATTATCATTGAGAGAGCATCCGCTGCTGCCTGTAGAAATCTATCCCATCTGCTCATCATGGGGCACTTTAATCACGGAAGGATAAACTGTGAAAACAGGGTACCACATAAAGGTGAGGAAACATGGAGAGCGAAACTGCTGGAGGTGACGACTAGAAACTTTTTAAGTCAGCATGTCAAGGGTCCCACGAGAATGAGTGACAATAATGAACTAACAAGACTCGACCAAGTATTCACTCTGAACGATTCAGACATAAGGGAAACCGGTCTTGAAACCCCCGTGGGTATGAGTGATCATAGTGTACTGTTGTTTGAATATGTGGTCGAAGAAGGTTTAATGTACTCAAGGAAGGGACCAGAAAGCATGAGGCTGGCATTCCGGAAGGGAAACTATGAAGAGATGAGAAAATTCCTAATTGAAATAGCTTGAGAAACAAAGCTCAGAGGAAAGATAGTTCAAGACATGATAGACTACATCACACAAAAGTGTAAGGAGGCAGCAGACAAGTTCGTCTCAGTCCAAAGGGGAAAAAAATGAAATGGAGATTAGAAACCCATTTTAATCAGAGTTGCAAGCTAGCAGAGCAGCTAAGTAA
>NC_091181.1:21892971-21927971 GCF_040958095.1 Procambarus clarkii
TGTATATTATCTTTGAACAAAAAGTTTGATTATCAAGGAAACAATGCATATATTATTGCCACATTAATACTGTGCAATATCTTATTACATTTCTGGTTATTAATTATAAGTTAAAACAGGACAAAAAATCCAACATATATATAAGAACCAACATTAGAGATCACATTAAGGCCATATAAGCCTAGTTGTGACCACACACATCCTGCCTCCCTGGTCAGCTACCCTTTCACACCAAACACTCATACTCACTCTTACTCTTACTCACACTTACTCTCACTCTTACTCACCCTTACTCTTACCCTTACTCTTACTCTTAGTCACTCTTACTCTCACTCCTACTCCCAATCACTCTTACTCTCATACTCTTAATCTTACTCACTCTTACTCTCAATAACTCTTACTCTCACTCTTACTCTCATACTCAAACGATCTTACTCTCACTCTAACTCTTACTCTTACTCCCATTCACTCTTACTCTCAATCACTCCTACTCTCAATCACTTTTACTCTCAATCACTCTTACTCTCATACTCACTCGATCTTACTCTCACTCTAACTCTTACTCTCACTCTTACTCTCAATCACTCTTATTCACCCGTGCAAACACAGAACGTTTGTGGACGTTTATAAATGGTGCCACAAAGGTCATACAAAGGTAACTTTTGACATAAATACATATTTTTGACGTCCTTAAAACCAAATGATATAATTAAAAACATATATTCTTGAAACACAGTTTTTTAAGATTTATGTAAAAAATTTAAAATAATAGTGAATGCTATGGAATTATAATGTTTTCATGCTTTATATTTAAGAATAAATCATTTTCAGTCAACATTTTTTTTTTTACTTTATGAAAACGTATCCAATTTACGTTCTTATAACATAAATATAATATTTATATGACGTCAATATAACGTTATTTACACGACATCATTACAATATTATGATGTTATATTAACGTATAATTACTGTATGAAAACCAGAATATATATTGAACTTTATGTTTTAAACCTTGTAAAGTTATCATAAAACTTGGAATAAGACGGTAAGCATGCTTTACTTATGAAAATATACAAACAAATCAACAAAAACATTTTAACATAAAAAAACATAAACATAACATAAATTAACTGCATGCATATATATGGGAGTTAATTGGAACTCTGTAATATTGCATACATGAACCTTGAGGTACAAACCCAGTGTATTTACCCATACAGTAATTCTTTCCTAAATCTAAATTTTTCCAATTTTTACTCTTTGTTTCGAGTTCTGTCTTGTGTTGTTACTTTTAATTTCCCATTAATGTCCCCTTTGTTATGTCCATTCATCCCATTGTGCACCTCTACCATATGTCACTCCTAATTCTTTGCCTTTCTAGAGAATGTAATATAAGCTTTGACAATCTTTCTTCATATGACAGGCTTCTAACACTTTCGCCCACTAATGACAAAGTATGGAGTCAAAATTTTAGCTGCTAAATGTCCATTAATGACGAAGTATGGCATCAAAATGTTAAATATTTGCTAAAATTCTGGATTTTATCCGATTTTTGGGGGACTGATTTTAAACTGCGCTCCAACGTGTTCCCGTTTTGACTATTGAAGAACAAAGGTTACCATTTATGTATGGATAACTATTATAAGTCGGTTTGAATGAGTGAATTGCTGCTTGAAGATAGTGGTATACACCTGTGGTATTATCAGATTGCAGCGTGGTGAGCCTAACACCCTTCAGATCCAAGTAAAGGGTAAAATGCCAGTAGATACAATTGCTAACACATTGATACCAAAATGAAAGACATATGACGAGAATTGAGGTAACCAAAGTGAAAAGAGTGTACTCATTACAATGCTCCTGAGCGCTCCCGGGTTACTTTCTCTCACTTTCTCTGTTTTGTGCAGATGGTACGCCGTGCTTTTGGAGTTTATATGCATATTAAACCTGTAGAGAATTCTATTACAAACACATTGATACCAAATTGAAGAACCTAGGTTGAAAATTGAGATGACAAAGTTGAAAAGAGATTCTAAATATATCAATGCGGCGTTTGACGTCGAGAGGAGTAGCCGGGCAGCTGCAACGATTTTTCTCTTGGATGGGAATGCCCAGGGAAATTCAGACGGACTGTGGAAGTATATTCCAGTCCAAATAGTTCAGACAGACCGTGACAAATTGGGGAGTGACTCAGATTCGGTCGTCGCCCTACCGACCGCAGTCGCAAGGGGCGATCGAAAAGTTTCACTCCACCTTGAAGACCGTTCTGAGAGTGTTGTGTGCAGAGCAGGGAGCCGAGTGGGATGAGGCAGTGTACCCTGCGTTGTTTGCCATACGTAACGCAGTGTTAGAGTCGTTAGGTTTCTCACCGTTCCAGCTGGTGTATGGACATGAGGTACGAAGTCCTCTGTCCGTGCTGAAAGAACAATGGACACCAGGAGTGACCGTGGGAACGGTCAACGAGTACGTTCAAAAGTTCAAGGAGCGTCTCACTTTAGCAAAGGAACTAGCGGGAAAACATCTGAAGGAGGCGCAGCGTAAGATGTCGGAATGGTATGAAAAGAAAGCTACGCCAAGAGAGTTCCAGGTTGGGTCCCAGGTGATGGTACTGCTGCCAGGGAAGAGCCGAGTGACCGAGTCACGATTCGAGGGACCGTACAGGGTGCTACGGCGGTTGGGTCCTGTATCTTATGAAATCGGTAAGCTGGATAGACCCCGCAAGACACAGGTGTGTCATGTTGACCGCCTGAAGCCTTTCTTCCCTGTGGAAGGAGGAGGCGCCGAGCAGGACGGAACGATGACTCGAGACCCCCAGCAGAAGATGATTTTGTGCATGCAGGTGGACCAGGAACTTCCAGAGGAGGAAGGAAAGTGGTCCAGGGCGGACGGCGCCCATCTCACCAATTCGGAGAGTTTGGCGAAGGTCGAGGACAAGTTACAACACCTGGAAGCACAACAGAGCGCGGACCTGACGAACCTGTTGAGAGAAAATGCCTCTCTCTTTACCGACGTGCCCCGACGACACAGGAGTGTAACACACGAGGTAGAGGTGAGGGACGCCAGGCCCATCAAACAGAGCGCTTATAGGGTCAGCCCAGAGAAGCGAGAGTTGATGAGGAAGGAGGTGGAGTATCTCCTTGAGAACGACCTTGCAGAGCCTAGCAACAGTGAGTGGAGTTCCCCATGCTTGTTAGTGAAGAAAAGCGACGGTACATTCCACTTTTGTACAGACTACAGAAAGGTGAACTCCATCACTGTGGCAGATTCCCACCCCATGCCAAGAGAGAGTGATTGCATTGACCAGGTGGGTAGTGCAAAATATGTATCCAAGGTCGATCTGCTCAAGGGGTACAACCAGATCTCATTGACTCCCGATGCCAGGAAGATATCAGCTTTCATAACACCGGACGGGCTGTACCAGTACAAGGTGTTGCCCATCGGAATAAAAAACAGCGGTAGTTGTTTCCAACGCATGACGAATGAGCTGCTGAGGGGGGCCGAAGGCTGCACTACCTGCACCACCACTCACCACCTGCACCACCACTCACCACCTGCACCACCACTCACCACCTGCACCACCACTCACCACCTGCACCACCACTCACCACCTGCACCACCACTCACCACCTTTACTACTTGCACCACCACTCACCACCTGCACCACCACTCACCACCTGCACTACCACTCACCACCTTCACTACCTGCACCACCACTCACCACCTGCACCACCACTCACCACCTTTACTACTTGCACCACCACTCACCACCTGCACCACCACTCACCACCTTCACTACCTGCACCACCATTCACCACCTGCACCACCACTCACCACCTTTACTACCTGCACCACCACTCACCACCTTCACTACCTGCACCACCACTCACCACCTGCACCACCACTCACCACCTGCACCACCACTCACCACCTACACCACCACTCACCACCTGCACTACCACTCACCACCTGCACCAGCACTCACCACCAGCACCACCACTCACCACCTGCACCAGCACTCACCTCCTGCACCACAACTCACCATCTGCACCACCACACACCATCTGCACCACCACTCACCATCTGCACCACAACTCACCATCTGCACCACTACTCACCACCTGCACCACCGCTCACCATCTGCACCACCACTCACCATCTGCACCACTACTCACCACCTGCACCACCACTCACCACCTGCACCACTACTCACCATCTGCACCACCACTCACCAACTTCACCACTACTCACCATCTGCACCACCTGCACCACAACTCACCACCTGCACCACCACTCACCACCTGCACCACTACTCACCACCTGCACCACCACTCACCAACTTCACCACTACTCACCATCTGCACCACCTGCACCACAACTCACCACCTGCACCACCACTCACCACTTGCACCACAACTCTCCACCTGCACCACCAATCACCACCTACACCCACACTCACCACCTTCACTACATGCATCACCACTTACGACCTGCACCTCCACTCACCACCTTCACCACCTTCAAACCACTCACCACCTATACTACCTGAACCATCACTCACCACCCACACCACCACTCACTACCTGCACCACCACTCACCAGTCACCACCTACACCCACACTCACCAAATTCACTACCTGCATCATCACTCACCACCTGCACTACTACTCACCACCCTCAATACATGCACCACCACTCACCGCCTTCACTACCTGCACCACCACTCACCACCTTCACTACCTGCACCACCACTCACCACCTGCACCACCACTCACCACCTGCACCACCACTCACCATCTGCACCACCATTCACCACCTGCACCACCACTCACCATCTGCACCACCATTCACCACCTGCACCACCACTCACTATCTGCACCACCACTCACCACCTGCACCACAACTCTCCACCTGCACCACCACTCACCACCTGCACCACCACTCACCACTTGCACCACAACTCTCCACCTGCACCTCCACTCACCACCTTCACCACCTTCACAACCACTCACCACCTTTACTACCTGCACCACCACTCACCACCTGCACCACCACTAACCACCTGCACCACCACTCACCACCTGCACCACCACTCACCACCTTCACTTCATGCACCACCACTCACCACCTGCACCACCACTCACCACCTTCACTACCTACACCACCACCCACTGCCTTCAATACCTGCACCACCACTCACCACCTGCACCACCACTCACCACCTTCACTACCTGCACCACCACTCACCACCTTCACTACCTGCACCACCACTAACCACCTGCACCACCACTCACCACCTGCACCAGCACTCACCACCTGCACCACCACTCACCACCTGCACCACCACTCACCACCTGCACCAGCACTCACCACCTGCACCAGCACTCACCACCTGCACCACCACTCACCACCTGCACCAGCACTCACCACCTGCACCACCACTCACCATCTGCACCACTACTCAACACCTGCACCACCACTCACCACCTGCACCACCACTCACCATCTGCACCACCACTCACCACCTGCACCACCACTCACCACTCACCACCTGCACCACCACTCACCACCTACACCACCACTCACCACCTGCACCCACACTCACCACCTGCACCACCACTCACCATCTGCACCACGACTCACCACCTTCACTACCTGCACCACCACTCACCACCTTCACTACCTGCACCACCACTTGTAACACGGGTTCGAGTTCCTCTCTCTTTACTTCCTTCTTTCTACTCCCTCTACCCGTATTCTTACTTATATTCTCTACCAAGGGACTCCAAAACTTTTACCAAAGCCAACTCCACGCCACGTGGTCCTAAGACGATTGACCGACTTAGGATTCTACACCCAGTATGACGTGACCTAAGCTCTGATCAAAACCCTAGAGTCACCTCTGCTGCCACCACCAGACCAGTAAAGGAAGAGCAATGATCGAGGTCTGGATCGATCACGCTAATTAATCAACCTAGGGGCTTGATCCCCACTATATATGATGACCTTGAGTGTGGAATAAATTACACGGTAATGATAATTCCGATTCGATGTTAGAATCGGCGCCCAATACAACTCTGCCTCGTGTGGACCACGTGACCAGGACAAGTATACACATAACCAAATGGAAACAATAAAATGCAAATTAATAACAAATTTAATTTATTAAAAGAAAACTAAAACAAAATCTAAATATGTTCACTCCCTATCACTTTAACACTCCCTACTTGACCTGAATGGCAAATGAGAAGACTATTTCTATACATAACCATAGCAACTATACCTATATGTTTCCCAGCTCTCGGTGTTGGGGCTGGTCTTGGGGAGAGGTAAGATGTTTTGACCTCTCCCAGCTGCTCGGCAGATCACACTGATTTTTTCCTTGTCTGGACTACCCCAGACAGAGTATTGTATCCTTCCGCCTAGTCAAAGTCCTACCCAGTTACTAGCAAGGTTTAAGTTATAACAATTAACCTCTGTTGTACTTAATTGATCCAGACTGGTTGAATTATTTTACTGAATTAAATTACAAACATCTAACGGCAGAGCTGTTCCCGATCACAAAAATGGTTATTAAAACTTTGAGAAATAGTAGACCTGTCAACCCCTGATGACCTATGACCGCCGGTCACTCCGCCTTAAAAGTTAGATCTGATTCGTGACGTCACTGATGGTGACTTAAACTCAATAATTAGAATACTCTTGATATTGTATCCAGTACTATTATACAATACAATTTTAATGCAAAATGAATAAAGGCTAATTTTCTCTAAATTACTGAATACTATAGGATGATTCATTATACGCAGTTATGAACAAAGCGTCGGTTATTTCCACCGCGAATTCCCCTGGGGGTCAGGTCACCATGCGGCTCAGCTTCCCATTCTCTTTTGTCGATAAACCACTCTGGATAATTCTTACAACAGCCTAGTTTGTTACAACCCCCCCGCACAAGCACTTAGTAAACCTTGTTAATTTGTTAAAATTCACGAGGTTTAGTATCCAAACCCACAATTCAACTCATGCCACAAACAAAAGCTAACCTAACTAATAAAATTTGACAAATAATAGTCCAACATCATAATGAACATGTTCATATTTCATAAATTTCTCAGCTGTCAACTGACAGCAATCCTCCAATATCAGGAAACATACATCCTATCCTTACTGACATAGCTAAATAACATGTCCCTACTCTACCATCAAAGACTAGCTACTAAACTCTCTTGGCTCTTCACTAGCCAAGTCCATGTGTCCTCTAGAGCCGGTCACACCGTGCTCAAACAAACATTAAAGTTATATCATCAGACTGAACTTTCAGTCATCCGGGAGCGTACTACGGAACTATCAAGTTCACATCCGTGTACTAACCACTCCCCATCAATGTCAACCTTGACATGTTAAGGAACACACCTAACGTTTATTACATGTATCTAAAAATATAAAAAAAATTCCTATACTATATCACAGGTTTCAGCTGACTGTACAGCCAAGTGTTCTCACTCACTAGAAGTGTCAATGTTTATATTGGTCCGCCTCTCCTGTGTTCAAACATTCTGAAAAAAAATAGCACAACATAATTTTCCATAACCGCTTGTTCTGGGCTGAGACAATTACACAGGGGCTTCGATTTTGGTTACTGACCAATTTATAGAGTAAAATTCATATATTATACCAGAATTATTTTAAATCTGTTTTTCAACATTTATAAAGTATTGTAATTCTAACTCTGTTTTTCAACATTTATAAAGTATTGATTCTAAATCTGTTTTTCAACATTTAAACAAAAGTGTCCAGATGTTCTTTACACAGATGTTCAGAGCCAACTTTGTTGTTCGTATCAATTGTTCATATTGAGTAATCGAGAAAAAAAATCGATGCTGCTGGATGCTGAATGTAGTCGCTGACGATGACGGTGTCGATCTTGCTTCTTCTCATGTGTAGACATCAATACCTGGTCCTCTTGTACTCCCATCCGGTACTCCTGAATGACGACAGAGTGTAGTAGAGCTGAGTGCCAAGTGACAGCTGTAGAATACTGTTACTTCGGCCATTAATCTTGCTCTCGACAGTCCACACGCCTTCGTATCAATCACAGTTCACACGGTAGTCTTGATGTTAAACTTGTCGCAGATGACCACAGCAGAGCAGGACTGGATGTACCAACGGTGTCTCTTAGCAGGAGTGGTGTCAGAAGGTCGTAGAGGCGGGTTGCTTGTTTGCAGAACAGGTGAATCTCGTCTTCCATCATTGCTCACGTCATCTCAGGCGTTTCTTGATGTCCCCAGGTTACTAGGCCGTAAACACCAACTGTGTATACCCTCGTACCGCCGACTTTAGGCCAAAGGAGACAATTTTGCGACCTTCTATTGGCGAGTCCCGGTACTCTGTAGGGAAACCGTGCCTTCCACCTGTGACCGCCTTATTTCCGCTTTCTTGTTACTTCAGATGACGTAATCGTTAATCTTCCGGCGAAACTCTTGAGTACTCCTACGCGCTTTCCATTTCTTGACCTCTCCTCCAACACTGCTGGAATGGCTGCAGTCTTGATGACGCAGCAGGTGGGTATTGGTGATCTCGAGACAGCTACCCCGGCGTTGTATGGCACCTCCGGTGACTGCTATAATGTGGACAGCTCGCTGGCCCTGACAACCTCGTTAGTGACGTGAGGCGTCGGCCGGGTGACTCTTGGACAGTCACTTATCCCCAAAGTAACTGATGTATGGGTTACTGGGTCTGGTGGGGGGAGGGCTTTGTGTAACGTGCCTCCCCCCTCGGTCTTTACAGACAAGGGTTCACGTGTGGCTGGAACAACTGGGTCGGTGTACCAATCAGACCTGGGAACAGACAGACACAACACAGCGGAAGCATAGATATACTCTGGGTTTGGTGGAGGTGGAACCCCAGAGCACGGTAAAAGTTGCTACCTGAGTCAAGTATAGACATAGTACACCTCATTGCCTTTACAGGAAAATCTAATGAATAACAAATTTAATTTATTAAAAGAAAACTAAAACAAAATCTAAATATGTTCACTCCCTATCACTTTAACACTCCCTACTTGACCTGAATGGCAAATGAGAAGACTATTTCTATACATAACCATAGCAACTATACCTATATGTTTCCCAGCTCTCGGTGTTGGGGCTGGTCTTGGGGAGAGGTAAGATGTTTTGACCTCTCCCAGCTGCTCGGCAGATCACACTGATTTTTTCCTTGTCTGGACTACCCCAGACAGAGTATTGTATCCTTCCGCCTAGTCAAAGTCCTACCCAGTTACTAGCAAGGTTTAAGTTATAACAATTAACCTCTGTTGTACTTAATTGATCCAGACTGGTTGAATTATTTTACTGAATTAAATTACAAACATCTAACGGCAGAGCTGTTCCCGATCACAAAAATGGTTATTAAAACTTTGAGAAATAGTAGACCTGTCAACCCCTGATGACCTATGACCGCCGGTCACTCCGCCTTAAAAGTTAGATCTGATTCGTGACGTCACTGATGGTGACTTAAACTCAATAATTAGAATACTCTTGATATTGTATCCAGTACTATTATACAATACAATTTTAATGCAAAATGAATAAAGGCTAATTTTCTCTAAATTACTGAATACTATAGGATGATTCATTATACGCAGTTATGAACAAAGCGTCGGTTATTTCCACCGCGAATTCCCCTGGGGGTCAGGTCACCATGCGGCTCAGCTTCCCATTCTCTTTTGTCGATAAACCACTCTGGATAATTCTTACAACAGCCTAGTTTGTTACAACCCCCCCGCACAAGCACTTAGTAAACCTTGTTAATTTGTTAAAATTCACGAGGTTTAGTATCCAAACCCACAATTCAACTCATGCCACAAACAAAAGCTAACCTAACTAATAAAATTTGACAAATAATAGTCCAACATCATAATGAACATGTTCATATTTCATAAATTTCTCAGCTGTCAACTGACAGCAATCCTCCAATATCAGGAAACATACATCCTATCCTTACTGACATAGCTAAATAACATGTCCCTACTCTACCATCAAAGACTAGCTACTAAACTCTCTTGGCTCTTCACTAGCCAAGTCCATGTGTCCTCTAGAGCCGGTCACACCGTGCTCAAACAAACATTAAAGTTATATCATCAGACTGAACTTTCAGTCATCCGGGAGCGTACTACGGAACTATCAAGTTCACATCCGTGTACTAACCACTCCCCATCAATGTCAACCTTGACATGTTAAGGAACACACCTAACGTTTATTACATGTATCTAAAAATATAAAAAAAATTCCTATACTATATCACAGGTTTCAGCTGACTGTACAGCCAAGTGTTCTCACTCACTAGAAGTGTCAATGTTTATATTGGTCCGCCTCTCCTGTGTTCAAACATTCTGAAAAAAAATAGCACAACATAATTTTCCATAACCGCTTGTTCTGGGCTGAGACAATTACACAGGGGCTTCGATTTTGGTTACTGACCAATTTATAGAGTAAAATTCATATATTATACCAGAATTATTTTAAATCTGTTTTTCAACATTTATAAAGTATTGTAATTCTAACTCTGTTTTTCAACATTTATAAAGTATTGATTCTAAATCTGTTTTTCAACATTTAAACAAAAGTGTCCAGATGTTCTTTACACAGATGTTCAGAGCCAACTTTGTTGTTCGTATCAATTGTTCATATTGAGTAATCGAGAAAAAAAATCGATGCTGCTGGATGCTGAATGTAGTCGCTGACGATGACGGTGTCGATCTTGCTTCTTCTCATGTGTAGACATCAATACCTGGTCCTCTTGTACTCCCATCCGGTACTCCTGAATGACGACAGAGTGTAGTAGAGCTGAGTGCCAAGTGACAGCTGTAGAATACTGTTACTTCGGCCATTAATCTTGCTCTCGACAGTCCACACGCCTTCGTATCAATCACAGTTCACACGGTAGTCTTGATGTTAAACTTGTCGCAGATGACCACAGCAGAGCAGGACTGGATGTACCAACGGTGTCTCTTAGCAGGAGTGGTGTCAGAAGGTCGTAGAGGCGGGTTGCTTGTTTGCAGAACAGGTGAATCTCGTCTTCCATCATTGCTCACGTCATCTCAGGCGTTTCTTGATGTCCCCAGGTTACTAGGCCGTAAACACCAACTGTGTATACCCTCGTACCGCCGACTTTAGGCCAAAGGAGACAATTTTGCGACCTTCTATTGGCGAGTCCCGGTACTCTGTAGGGAAACCGTGCCTTCCACCTGTGACCGCCTTATTTCCGCTTTCTTGTTACTTCAGATGACGTAATCGTTAATCTTCCGGCGAAACTCTTGAGTACTCCTACGCGCTTTCCATTTCTTGACCTCTCCTCCAACACTGCTGGAATGGCTGCAGTCTTGATGACGCAGCAGGTGGGTATTGGTGATCTCGAGACAGCTACCCCGGCGTTGTATGGCACCTCCGGTGACTGCTATAATGTGGACAGCTCGCTGGCCCTGACAACCTCGTTAGTGACGTGAGGCGTCGGCCGGGTGACTCTTGGACAGTCACTTATCCCCAAAGTAACTGATGTATGGGTTACTGGGTCTGGTGGGGGGAGGGCTTTGTGTAACGTGCCTCCCCCCTCGGTCTTTACAGACAAGGGTTCACGTGTGGCTGGAACAACTGGGTCGGTGTACCAATCAGACCTGGGAACAGACAGACACAACACAGCGGAAGCATAGATATACTCTGGGTTTGGTGGAGGTGGAACCCCAGAGCACGGTAAAAGTTGCTACCTGAGTCAAGTATAGACATAGTACACCTCATTGCCTTTACAGGAAAATCTAATGAATAACAAATTTAATTTATTAAAAGAAAACTAAAACAAAATCTAAATATGTTCACTCCCTATCACTTTAACACTCCCTACTTGACCTGAATGGCAAATGAGAAGACTATTTCTATACATAACCATAGCAACTATACCTCTATGTTTCCCAGCTCTCGGTGTTGGGGCTGGTCTTGGGGAGAGGTAAGATGTTTTGACCTCTCCCAGCTGCTCGGCAGATCACACTGATTTTTTCCTTGTCTGGACTACCCCAGACAGAGTATTGTATCCTTCCGCCTAGTCAAAGTCCTACCCAGTTACTAGCAAGGTTTAAGTTATAACAATTAACCTCTGTTGTACTTAATTGATCCAGACTGGTTGAATTATTTTACTGAATTAAATTACAAACATCTAACGGCAGAGCTGTTCCCGATCACAAAAATGGTTATTAAAACTTTGAGAAATAGTAGACCTGTCAACCCCTGATGACCTATGACCGCCGGTCACTCCGCCTTAAAAGTTAGATCTGATTCGTGACGTCACTGATGGTGACTTAAACTCAATAATTAGAATACTCTTGATATTGTATCCAGTACTATTATACAATACAATTTTAATGCAAAATGAATAAAGGCTAATTTTCTCTAAATTACTGAATACTATAGGATGATTCATTATACGCAGTTATGAACAAAGCGTCGGTTATTTCCACCGCGAATTCCCCTGGGGGTCAGGTCACCATGCGGCTCAGCTTCCCATTCTCTTTTGTCGATAAACCACTCTGGATAATTCTTACAACAGCCTAGTTTGTTACACACTCACCATCTGCACCACCACTCACCACCTTCACTACCTGCACCACCACTCACCACCTTCACTACCTGCACCACCACTCACCATCTGCACCACCACTCACCACCTTCACTACCTGCACCACCACTCACCACCTTCACTACCTGCACCACCACTCACCACCTGCACCACCACTCACCACCACTCACCACCTTCACTACCTGCACCACCACTCACCACCTGCACCACCACTCACCACCACTCACCACCTGCACCACCACTCACCACCTTCACTACATGCACCACCACTCACCACCTTCACTACCTGCACCACCACTCACCACCTTCACTACCTTCACCACCACTCACCACCTTCACTACCTGCACCACCACTCACCACCTGCACCACCACTCACCACCTTCACTACCTGCACCACCACTCACCACCTTCACTACCTTCACCACCACTCACCACCTTCACTACCTGCACCACCGCTCACCACCTGCACCACCACTCACCACCTTCACTACCTGCACCACCACTCACCACCTTCACTACCTTCACCACCACTCACCACCTTCACTACCTGAACCACCACTCACCACCTGCACCACCACTCACCACCTTCACTACCTGCACCACGACTCACCACCTGCACCACCACTCACCACCTGCACCACCACTCACCACCTTCACTACCTTCACCACCACTCACCTCCTTCACTACCTGCACCACCACTCACCACCTGCACCACCACTCACCACCTTCACTACCTGCACCACCACTCACCACCTGCACCACCACTCACCACCTACACTACCTTCACCACCACTCACCACCTTCACTACCTGCACCGCCACTCACCATCTGCACCACTACTCAACACCTGCACCACCACTCACCACCTGCACCACCACTCACCATCTGCACCACCACTCACCACCTGCACCACCACTCACCACTCACCACCTGCACCACCACTCACCACCTACACCACCACTCACCACCTGCACCCACACTCACCACCTGCACCACCACTCACCATCTGCACCACGACTCACCACCTTCACTAACTGCACCACCACTCACCACCTTCACTACCTGCACCACCACTCACCATCTGCACCACCACTCACCACCTTCACTACCTGCACCACCACTCACCACCTTCACTACCTGCACCACCACTCACCATCTGCACCACCACTCACCACCTTCACTACCTGCACCACCACTCACCACCTTCACTACCTGCACCACCACTCACCACCTGCACCACCACTCACCACCACTCACCACCTTCACTACCTGCACCACCACTCACCACCTGCACCACCACTCACCACCACTCACCACCTGCACCACCACTCACCACCTTCACTACCTGCACCACCACTCACCACCTTCACTACCTGCACCACCACTCACCACCTTCACTACCTTCACCACCACTCACCACCTTCACTACCTGCACCACCACTCACCACCTGCACCACCACTCACCACCTTCACTACCTGCACCACCACTCACCACCTTCACTACCTTCACCACCACTCACCACCTTCACTACCTGCACCACCACTCACCACCTGCACCACCACTCACCACCTTCACTACCTGCACCACCACTCACCACCTTCACTACCTTCACCACCACTCACCGCCTTCACTACCTGAACCACCACTCACCACCTGCACCACCACTCACCACCTTCACTACCTGCACCACGACTCACCACCTGCACCACCACTCACCACCTGCACCACCACTCACCACCTTCACTACCTTCACCACCACTCACCTCCTTCACTACCTGCACCACCACTCACCACCTGCACCACCACTCACCACCTTCACTACCTGCACCACCACTCACCACCTGCACCACCACTCACCACCTACACTACCTTCACCACCACTCACCACCTTCACTACCTGCACCACCACTCACCACCTGCACCACCACTCACCACCTTCACTACCTGCACCACCACTCACCACCTTCACTACCTTCACCACCACTCACCACCTTCACTACCTGCACCACCACTCACCACCTGCACCACCACTCACCACCTTCACTACCTTCACCACCACTCACCACCTTCACTACCTGCACCACCACTCACCACCTGCACCACCACTCACCACCTTCACTACCTGCACCACCACTCACCACCTGCACCACCACTCACCACCTGCACCACCACTCACCACCTTCACTACCTTCACCACCACTCACCACCTTCACTACCTGCACCACCACTCACCACCTGCACCACCACTCACCACCTTCACTACCTGCACCACCACTCACCACCTGCACTACCTTCACCACCACTCACCACCTTCACTACCTGCACCACGACTCACCACCTGCACCACCACTCACCACCTTCACTACCTGCACCACCACTCACCACCTTCACTACCTTCACCACCACTCACCACCTTCACTACCTGCACCACCACTCACCACCTGCACTACCACTCACCACCTTCACTACCTGCACCACCACTCACCACCTGCACCACCACTCACCACCTTCACTACCTGCACCACGACTCACCACCTGCACCACCACTCACCACCTTCACTACCTGCACCACCACTCTCATCACCTGCACCACCACTCACCACCTTCACTACCTGCACCACGACTCACCACCTGCACCACCACTCACCACCTTCACTACCTGCACCACCACTCACCACCTACACCACCTGCACCACCACTTACTTCCCGCACCACCACTCACCACCTGCACCACCACTCACCACCTTCACTACCTTCACCACCACTCACCACCTTCACTACCTGCACCACCACTCACCACCTGCACCACCACTCACCACCTTCACTACCTGCACCACCACTCACCACCTTCACTACCTTCACCACCACTCACCACCTTCACTACCTGCACCACCACTCACCACCTGCACCACCACTCACCACCTGCACCACCACTCACCACCATCACTACCTGCACCACCACTCACCACCTTCACTACCTTCACCACCACTCACCACCTTCACTACCTGCACCACGACTCACCACCTGCACCACCACTCACCACCTTCACTACCTGCACCACCACTCACCACCTTCACTACCTTCACCACCACTCACCACCTTCACTACCTGCACCACCACTCACCACCTGCACCACCACTCACCACCTTCACTACCTGCACCACCACTCACCACCTTCACTACCTTCACCACCACTCACCACCTTTACTACCTGCACCACCACTCACCACCTGCACCACCACTCACCACCTTCACTACCTGCACCACCACTCACCACCTTCACTACCTTCACCACCACTCACCACCTTCACTACCTGCACCACGACTCACCACCTGCACCACCACTCACCACCTTCACTACCTGCACCACCACTCACCACCTGCACCACCACTCACCACCTTCACTACCTGCACCACCACTCACCACCTGCACCACCACTCACCACCTTCACTACCTGCACCACGACTCACCACCTGCACCACCACTCACCACCTTCACTACCTGCACCACGACTCACCACCTGCACCACCACTCACCACATTCACTACCTGCACCACCACTCACCACCTGCACCACCACTCACCACCTTCACTACCTGCACCACCACTCACCACCTTCACTACCTTCACCACCACTCACCACCTTCACTACCTGCACCACGACTCACCACCTGCACCACCACTCACCACCTTCACTACCTGCACCACCACTCACCACCTGCACTACCACTCACCATCTTCACTACCTGCACCACCACTCACCACCTGCACCACCACTCACCACCTTCACTACCTGCACCACGACTCACCACCTGCACCACCACTCACCACCTTCACTACCTGCACCACCACTCATCACCTGCACCACCACTCACCACCTTCACTACCTGCACCACGACTCACCACCTGCACCACCACTCACCACCTTCACTACCTGCACCACCACTCACCACCTACACCACCTGCACCACCACTTACTTCCCGCACCACCACTCACCACCTGCTCCACCGCTCACCACCTGCACCACCACTCACCACCTACACCGTCACTCACCACCTACACCACGACTCACCACCTGCACCACCACTCACCACATGCACAACCATTCACCACCTACACAACCACTCACCACCTACATCACCTGCACCACCACTCACCACCTACATCACCTGCACCACCACTCACCACCTACACCACTACTCACCTCCTACACCACCTGCTCCACCTGCACCACCTACACTATCTTCACCTGCACTACCATTCACCACCTGCACCACCACTCACCACCTACACCACTACTCACCACCTATTCCACCTGCTCCACCTGCACCACCTACACTATCTTCACCTGCACTACCATTCACTACCTGCACCACCACTCACCACCTGCACCGCCACTCACTACCTACACTACCTGTACCACCACTCACCACCTGCACCACTTGCACCACAACTCACCACCTGCACCACCACTCACCACCTACACCACCACTCACCACCTACACCACCACTCACCACCTACACCACCACCACTCACCACCTTCACCACCATCACCTTCACCACTATCACCTTCACTACCACTCACCATCTTCACCACCTGCACACCACTCACTATCTACACCACCTGCACCACAACTCACCACCTACACCACCTGCACCACCTTCACCACCTGCACCACCACTCACCACCTACACCACCCCTCACCACCAGTCACCACGTACACCACCAGCCAACTAACTACTCACCATCCAACCTAACTATGTTTATGTCTATGTTGGATATATTGTTTTTAAGCTTCCACAGTTTAAATTATAACTTTGTATTTTTATTTCGTGAACGTACAGAGGAAAAGATCCTGATCATTAGATGAGTGTCCGCTAAGATATTACCCATGTCAGTGTGACAGAGCCTGACAGTGATGATGAGGATTATTTAAATGTCATTGTCCCTTCTAATGAAGAACTACGGAGGATTAGGGATCTTATTGTTCCACAGTTTATTATCAAAGTATTTAACATCCACATCAGTCTCGAACATATTGTAATAAAAAAATTTTTTGAACGAATTGGGAAAGGGCGAGTTCAGAAGTTTCTCATTCACACTCAAGAGGAGATGTCAGTGGGCAATGTGAACATATCCCAGTAAGTAGCACTTGTTACGTATACTGACAGAGAAACTTTTTTTAAGGCCCTGCATGCCGACTTTTCACATTTGACTGTCGGTGACTGCACCCCCTATGCCTTAGTGGAGAACAATCCTGATCCAGATGGGAAATTAACAAAATTTGACGGAAAGAATCATGTCCTCCACTTTTCGAATGTCTGTTTCAAACTCACTCCAAAAGAAATATCTAAGCACTTTGAGAAATTTGGCCCCGTACATGAATTCGAGATGGAAAAGTATAGAGGGGAAAATACACACCGCGGTTGGGGTAAAGTCACTTACAAGAGTCGAAATGCTTTCCTCGCCGCCCTTAAAGGGGACCACTCGCCCCTCACGGTTTCCAGACGACAAGTATTCGTTCGGACATATTATGACCCGGCATTTAATCGTAACTCATATGTACCAAGAGACAAGGTTGTGTCAGGGGTGGTAGCCACACCTCCTGAACCAGATCATACACCACAAATTACACACAAGACAGAGATAACAAATGTCAGAAAAAGACTGCGGGATTCATCTCCGGACTCTATGAATCAAACTGATGAACAACGGAAAAAGACCAAACCAAATCCAAAAGAGCCCATCACAGCTCCCAAGCCAGATGAAATCACACCCAAGACATTGATAAAGGTCACAAAAAGACCACAGGATTCATCTCCGAACTCTATGAATCAAACTGATGAACAACTGAAAAAGACCAAACCAAATCCAAAAGTTCCCATCACAGCTCCCAAGCCAGATGAAATCACACCCAAGACATTGATAAAGGTCACAAAAAGACTGCGGGATTCATCTCCGAACTCTATGAATCAAACTGATGAACAACTGAAAAAGACCAAACCAAATCCAAAAGTGCCCATCACAGCTCCCAAGCCAGATGAAATCACACCCAAGACATTGATAAAGGTCACAAAAAGACCGCGGGAATTGTCTCCGGTCTGTATGAATGAAACAGGTCAACCAATTAAAAAAATCATACTAAATTCGAAAATGCCGATATAGGTCACAAAAAGACCGCGGGAATTGTCTCCGGTCTGTATGAAGGAAACAGATCAACCAACTAAAAAAATCTTACTAAATTCGAAAGTGCCTGTCACAGGCCCAACACTGCATGCTGAAGGAAAACAAATATTCCTCAAAAGAACTGAACTGGTTGATAGTAAATCTCGAATCACGCCTAAAACAGGTGGAGCAAGGGATGTTATCACAGGACCCAAGGCACGTGATATATAGTCCAGAATCACGTATAGTAATGACAAAGGCAAACCAAATAATGTAATCACAGAACCCAAGGCACGTGATATGCAGTCCAGAATCACGTATAATAATGTCAAGGACAAGCAAAACAACGTAACCACAGGACCCAAGGAGCGTGATATACAGTCCAGAATCAAGTATAGTAATGTTAAAGGCCCACCAAACATTTGGCGGGACCGTTACAATGGCGGCGTGTGAGTCTCTGAGAGAGCCTTGTCACAGTTGGTGTGTGGCCTTGCATTATAATGCTGTCTAGGGGAATAAGGCTTTTAATTCAAGGAGTAGGGAAAACAGACGAGTAGATATATGATAAAGATTTATATGTGTAATAGGGATCCATCAGTCTCAGGAGACTATGGAGTTGTGCTCTGGAGCGGCCTCTCCAGGGTGCAAAGCCAGGGTAGGTTGATACGGAGAAGCTGTTACTCAAGCAGCAGGTCCCCCCCTCTCTACAGCACCGGAAGTCTCCAATGGAAAGGCAAACGCCAATACGATTGGTTCCATCTCCGTCACAGGAAGTGTGAGCTCTGGGGTTGACCTCGATGTTGATGAAAGAAGGGACATGGACTCCAAACTCGGAGACAATCATGATTAGGGCCAGAGAAGAACTACCCCAGCAAGATCATAAACGACCCCAACCTCCTGAAGCAGAGCCTGGGCCGCACGAGCAAGCTTGTGTGAAAGGAAGGGAACTATCAAGAGAAAGTGCCAAGCCATTATCAATATATTGCACTCATTAGCACCAAAAATCAGGATAAGGATTTTGGGATAGGATGGGGAAAGGAATGATGCTCAATCACATGGACGGTGTTATGATCCCAGGCATCCGAAAAACGAGTCTTCCCTTTGAGAATTATTCTATCAAGCCTGACTCTATTCTATCAAGTTTGAGCTATAAGGTCTGGGAAATATGGAGGTAAAGACACCGATGTAAAATAGCTGTTTGGATTTGATGAACAATTTGAGATTATGGGCAGTAAATAAGAAAATAGATAAATGACTGGTTAGGAGATGTGGATATTTTGCTGGAGGCGTGAGGCTCGTTTCTGTAGGGCTTTGACATCACTTGAGTGCCAGACATCACAAGGGAAAGCCGTGCTCCGTTTGAGCTCCCGTCAGAAAGGAACCCCTAGTGATATATCTCCAAGAGAAGAGATGTGCGGACGTTCCAGCCGTGAAAATCGAGCTGGGAACGTTGTGGTCGGTATTGGTAGGTCGAATTGGTAGGGACGCGAGTCTTATTTTCCTCGGCGTCACCCCTTTTATATGAAAGGAACCGTCGGAAATGCATCCGAGGTGCCGTGTGGTTTGTCGTCCTGGACGGCGAGGAGTGGTTTATGAAACCGCCCAGAGACATTATCGTGGGCCGTGGGAGTGCCCTGACCAGACTCAGTCAGAGGGAGGAGCGCCCTCAACTAGGCAATCTATGGTAAGCACGATTTAAACCAGTTCATAGTGATTACCTTACCTTGAGGTTACCTTGAGGTGCTTCCGGGGCTGTGTCCCCGCGGCCCGGTCGTCGACCAAGCCTCCTGGTTGCTGGACTGATCAACCAGCCTGTTAGACGCGGCTGCTCGCAGCCTGACATATGAGTCACAGCCTGGTTGATCAGGTATCCTTTGGAAGTGCTTATCCAGTTCTCTCTTGAACACTGTGAGGAGTCGGCCAGTTATGCCCCTTATGTGTAGCGGAAGCGTGTTGAACAGTCTCGGGCCTCTGATGTTGATAGAGTTCTCTCTCAGAGTACCTGTTGCACCTCTGCTTTTCAACGGGGGTATTCTGCACATCCTGCCATGCCTCCTGGTCTCATGTGATGTTATTTCTGTGTGCAGGTTTGGGACCAGCCCCTCAATTATTTTCCACGTGTAAATTATTATGTATCTCTCCCGCCTGCGCTCAAGGGAGTACAGATTTAGGCTCTTTAGTCGGTCCCAGTAATTTAGATGTTTCACTGAGTGGATTCTAGCAGTAAAGGATCTCTGCACGCTCTCCAGGTCAGCAATTTCTCCAGCTTTGAAAGGGGCTGTCATTGTGCAGCAGTGCTCCACTCTAGAGAGCACAAGCATTTTGAAAAGTATCATCATCGGTATAGCATCTCTAGTGTGGAAAGTTCTTGTTATCCAACCTGTCATTTTTCTTGCATTTGTGACGGCTACTTTATTGTGTTCTTTAAAGGTAAGGTCTTCCGACATGAGTACACCCAGATCCTTTACATTGCCTTTTCGTTCTATGTTATGATTTGCCTGAGTTTTGTAAGTGGTTTCTGTTTTTATGTTTTCAACTTTTCCGTAGCGCATGAGCTGGAACTTATCCTCGTTAAACACCATATTATTTTCTGTAGCCCATAGAAAGACCTGATCTACATCTGATTGGAGGTTTGCCGTGTCCTCTATGTTGCCAACTCTCATGAAAATCCTAGTGTCATCTGCAAAAGATGATACAGTACTATAGGTTGTGTTCTGGTCTATGTCCGATATGAGGATGAGAAAAAGTACTGGAGCAAGCACAGTACCCTGGGGGACTGAGCTCTTCACGGTTGATGGGCTGGATTTTATTTTGTTGACTCTTACACATTGGGTTCTGTTAGTCAGGAAATTGTAGATCCATCTGCGTATTTTCCCGGTAATTCCTTTTGAACGCATTTTATGTGCAATAACACCATGGTCACATTTATCAAAGGCTTTTGCGAAATCTGTGTAAATTACATCAGCATTTTGTTTGTCTTCCATAGCATCTAATGCCATATCATAGTGGTCCAGCAACTGCGACAGGCAAGAGCGCCCTGTTCTGAAACCATGTTGTCCGGGGTTATGGAGATGCTGTGATTCCATGTATTTTGTGATCTTACTTCTTAGCACTCTCTCAAAAATTTTTATGATGTGCGATGTTAGTGCTATCGGTCTGTAATTTTTGGTCTTTTTTGGTGTAGTTGGTCGTGGTGTAGTTAATTTTTGGTGTAGTTGGTCGTGTGCCCAGTATCACGGGGCCTGGTCTTACTGATGTTATCAGCAGTGATACGTTTTTGTTGTCATAGAGAGCTAGTGAGAATTTGGTGGTGGTGGTCCTTACAATGTTGTCTAGGGAGTATGAGGAGTAAGGGAAACAGCCTAGTACACAAGTCACAAATTTATACGTACAAGTCACACAGGATTACATTTAACAAGGCGTTTTCCTTACAACATAAGATCATTATGTATTATAACTCAAGTGGCTCTGACCACCCCACGGCTCACTGTCCCATTCCTGGTGTCAGGCACCCAGCCACAAACCGCTATCATTCAACGACACATATATTTTTGCCTCTGGGAAACCTGTACTCTTATAAAACCTCTCCAACTTCTGCAATATTACTCTACCCAATCTTGCAACCCTGGATATGGACAAGGATAGGCTTATCTGACTGAACGGCCGGAGAAAACCCCTCAAATAGCAGGAACGGTCGGCAGTGATACACCTCCCCCTTCAGTCAAGATGGCGTCCACCTCTCTTGCCTCATCGCCCCTTAATACTCTACTCCTTACATATGCTATCAAATACATTAATGATTTTATTTACTATATTCCCCCATGCATACTTTTTTGTAGAGTCCATTTTTCCCTTACATAGTAAAGCTATTCAAGTTCACATTATTTCTGATGATCTCCAGCTGAGAAGGCACTACTTTACTGGGCGGAGTAATAATGATGACTGGCGGCCTCTCTGATCTCAGCTGGGGATTTATACTAATATACACTCTGTGTCCACCAACATTTTACAACCGAAACCAACCTCCACAGGAGGTAAGGTTCGTAACACCCAGCGACAGTAGCAATGTTTATTGATAAGTTAGACATGTTTTGATAAGGCAGAAGGCCTAAAATAAGAGAGTGGAGAGGGAGGAACACGGAGCGACGTCCGTCCCCTCTGAGCGCTGGCAGATGACTGAGGGAGCCCAGCTCCTGATGGCGAAGGACCCTCCCAGAGTGAGTGAAGCCCACCAGGCGAGGTGGAGCATGGACCAGCCCAAAATGGGGGAGTCTGCTCTCACAGTATGTAGAGAGCAGATAGATGTTGGAGGCAAACATATTGTGTGGTTATTTTTTGTTTATGTGTTTAAGGGGAAACATTTTTATTGGAGTGTCAATGGGTTGCAGGTTTGTCTTTGGGGAAGAAGTTGCTGGGAACTTCGAAGCTAGCACAGAGGGAGTAGTTGATGAGACTCCAAGATAGTGGAGGAGAGGACCTCGAGCTGTGAGGAGAAGCAGTGAAGAGGAGTGTCACGTGCTTCTGTAGAGGTGGTGAAGCACCATAGTTGTTCGAGTAAACTTCATGGTGTAGCAGCCAGGAGAGCTGTGGAGGACCCTAGCAGAAGTGGTGAAGCACCGTAGTTGCTCAAGGAAGACTTCATGGTGTAGCAGCCTGGAGGAGCTGCAGAGGATCCTGGTAGTTAAGCCCGGAAGAACCTGAAGAGATTAGGGTAGTGAACTTCCAGAGGTGGAAGGGAAGTTCTAAATGATTACTTGTAGGGAATTGTTAGTGTTTGGTTGTCATTAGCGTACAAGAAGCAGTGAGAGGTGAGTGATTGTTTGCCGTTCTTGTGCCGGGGAGTGTTTATACTGAAGCATAGAGTTACAGTCGTAGGCTGGATTATCTACAGATGTATGTGTTCTAGGACTGATAGGGTGATCGATGGATCATTGTTGTATATCAAGAAACATTTATACTGATATTTTTTTTTTTTTTGAGATATATACAAGAGTTGTTACATTCTTGTACAGCCACTAGTACGCGTAGCGTTTCGGGCAGGTCCCTGGAATACGATCCCCTGCCGCGAAGAATCGTTTTTTCATCCAAGTACCCATTTTACTGTTGCGTTAAACAGAGGCTACAGTTAAGGAATTGCGCCCAGTATGCGCAGATATATATATGTCAGATATATATATGTATGCGCAGATATATATATCCCAGCGCCCAGATATATATATGTCATTGCATTCATATGCTGATTTTTCTGATACATGTTTATAGACATATATTTTCTTGCTGATAGTGCAACGTTGTATTATAAGACTTGATCTACTTGAGGAGGTTGATAATATTAGGTGGTGAATCAGGAGATAGAATACCACTTGATAAGCAGATGATAGAGTTCTGATGGTGTTGGAGTGTAACCTGACTGAAACAGTATAAAGTGTAGGATTCATTATTATTATATGTGTGTATGTATTGTGTATGTGCTTTGTCCAGTAAATGTATTCTAATTTGCTGGTGTTTGCCCATGTTCTAGTGAGGCTTCCCAGGAGGTAGTAAAGAAGGAGAGAGAGAGAGAGAGAGAGAAAGAACCAAGAACCACTGCTTTGGAAAGGGTAGAAGGCAATACTAATAAGTCAAAGGGGATTGAGGAGATCATATCTCATAAGGAGAGAGTGGGGAGTCACAGCAGCTCGAGTGGGTGTGTGCACGTGACAACGAAGCTGAGTGTTGGAGCCGCATCCCCCTAAATGTGTGACGTTGAGCCCCTCTCCAAGAGCCAGAAGCGCCTAGTGTGATCTGGTAAAGTATAAGCACTCCACCGAGTTGTGGGTTGGGTTGTCCGTAAAGAAGAATCAACAACGCGACAACACCACCAACCCGCACTACAATAACGGTCACTGATTGTGCCCAACCTGCATAAAACAGGACCGTAAGCTTGCGTGAAGAGTGACTCATAGTCAGAATCTAGCTCATGAGGTTAGGTGGGGGGTTCCCAACACCACCTACCAGTAACAAGAAGCATAGCCGTCGCTCTACCCACCAATAGAGCTGTCGCTCGAACCACAGTAAGAAGAAGAGGCAGAGCCATCTCTTTAACCACAGTAAGAAGCATCTACCCTCCAGTACCCCCTCCCCTTCCGGCCCGTTGGCGTCGTGAGGGGGCTTGGTGGACGGCTGCCGGAGTGTGATGCTCCGTTGGGCAGTCCTCTGTCCTTTTCTGGCCTTGCACTCCTGCTGCTGTCTTCTCCAATTGTGCCGGATCGCTTTTCCTTTTCCTTATGTTTCGTTTTTCTCCCCCCTCTTCTCCTATCTGCTTGTCGTTTCCTGCCGACCTTTTGCTTGTTTTGGATTATTTCTTTGGACTTCTTCTATTTTGACGCCCGGGTGCTTGAGGAGGCATACTCTTGCACCCGTAGAACTGTAGTACCCGACGTCTCGAGCGAGGGGAACCTTTTATTGTCAATCCCCCTTTCGTCGCTGAACCCGATCTCGACGGACTGACGGTTCTTAAGGTGGCGTTTGTGGGGCGTATACTCACGACGCACCCCTAGGGGGCCCCGGCATGATCAGCGATAGCTTCCTGTTGGGTGTCCTGCCTCTAATTGTGGCTCCATGGTGGGTATGGGGGCACATTCGTGGATGAATTTGTCACTTTTCGTCTCTATGTCGTTGAATGTTTCCGTTGTACCCTCTCAGGCTCGTGGGGTGGGCGACCAAGCCCCCGAGTCGGCCTGTATTGGAAGACCAGGCTCTGTAGCTCCCGCTGCGTTGGGCCCCGACCTTGCTCCTCCTTTGACCGTCCTGACTTCTTCCCCCAGCTCCCCTCCCTCCTCTGAGGTTGGGTCGAGCCTCCAGCCCCCGGTGGTGACCACTTCGTCCCCTGGTGTGGCTAAGTCTTTCGTTGTGACTACTGCGCCTTTTGACCCCTCTCTCTCTAGGGGTTCTCAACGCCGTTCGCGCCCCAACCGCACTCGCTCGATTCCTTCCCGTGCTGATGCGTATCAGGCCTTGTTTGGTCCTGCTTCATGGGCCAAATACTTTGATCTCCCTCTTGATTCTGCGCCTCCTGACGATTTCTCCCTCCATCGGCATCTTGTAGATTCCGTGGATGCGTGTGTTACTTTCAACCCCACTCGTCTCGGTACACGTGTCGTTGCTGCTCCTTCTCAGGATGCGGCTTCCCGCTTGGCTGCCTTATCTTGCCTTGGCGAGATCCCTGTTCGGGTCTCCAAGAACGTTCAGATGAATTCCAGTGTTGGCACTATTCTCCTCCCACCCCATGTTGCAACCGGTGTTCGGAATCTGCAGGATTGCCACGATGATATTCGGCATATCCTTGATGCCCAAGGCCATTCTGTCCTCCAGGTTGACTCGTTTACTCGTCCCCCTCGTGGTCGTCGCCGTCAACCCCTTCGCGTTGTGAAGATCACCTTTGATGGTAGGACCCTTCCATCCTCTGTCATTCTTGCTGGTGCTAGGTGCTCTGTCCAGGAGTATATTCCTTCTCCTCGACTTTGTAATAAGTGCTGGAGGTTTGGGCATGGTGCCCTCCGCTGCTCTGGGACTGTCTCTCTCTGTCCTTTGTGTGGGAGTGAAGGTCACTCTAAGTCGGAGTGCACTTCTCCCCAAGCTCGCTGCCTCAACTGCGGTGAGGCCCATCCTACGTTCTCCCGTGCCTGTGTCCATTACAAGCTTGAGGCGGCCGTCCTTAACCTGAAGCACCGGGAGCGTTTGTCTTTTCCTGAGGCGAGGCGCCAGGTTCGCCGGCTCCCGCCTTATACTAACATCTCTTATGCTCGCGTGTTGCGCTCTTCCTCTCCTCGTCCTTCCCCCCTTCCTCAGACTCTCAACCGTTTCCGGGCCTTGGACCCTGATACGCCCACTGCCCCCTCCTCTGTTCCTTTGAGTTCTTTCCCGAGGGGTCCCCCTCCTGGTCCTCTGTCTGGGGTTCCCCTTCTTTCAACCCGGTCTGTCATGTCTCCTGTGTCTTCTTCCTCGTCCCCCTCCGATCCTCCTTCCCATCCTCTTCCTCCATCTATCGGCTCTCCCCGCCGCCTGTCGGTGCAGGCGGATGTCCATCGCTCTCCTAACGGCCGTCGTGTGTGCTCTCGTTCGGCTTCTCCTGTTGAGACACTGGAATCCGTTGCCCGGTACGTAGTTGCTGGGACACCTGTCTCTTTAAGTCAGAAGCGTAAGCCTGGCTCCTCTCCTTCCTCTTCCCCGGCGGGTAAGAAGGCTTCGCTTTCTTCCTTAGCTCCTACTTCTGGCTCTGTTGCTCCTTCCCCTCCCGTTTCAGTGGTTGCGCCCCCTGTTCCTGCTATGGAGGTTTCTTTGGCCCCTGCTTCCCTTTCGGTTGCTGCTCTTGCTGGGGTGCGCTCCCCTCTTTCTACTCCCCCTCTTCCTACTCCCCCTCTTCCTACTGCTGTCCTTGACTGCTCCTCTCCGTTGTCTCCTCCTCTTCCTCCTCCTCCTCCGGACCCCGCCCGCCCACCTCTGATCTGTTCTCCCGTTTCCTTCCCTCCGTCTTTGCTCAGTTTACCCATGCCCCCTAACCCTGACTTTGCTGACCCTGATCCCGACCCTGATATTCTTTAACGTGCTCTGTTGCTCTTTCGCCTTTGTTTCTTCCTTGTTCTCTGTTTTTGTCCTTTCTCTTCTCGTCGTTGTCCATTCTTCAATGGAACGTTCGAGGTTATTACGCCAATTTCCTCGAACTCCAACTTCTGATTTCGCGGTTTTCGCCCCTTTGTGTCTGTCTCCAGGAGCCAACGCTTGGTGCTCGTCCTGGTCGTTTTCGTGGCTATTCCTTTCTCTCCCCCCCCCAGCCATTGCTGGGGCTTCTAATTCTTCTGCTCTCTTGATTCGTGCAGATGTTCCCTTTGTTCCTTTACTTTTTCCTTCGCCTCTCCATTGTTCTGCTGCTCGTATCTTTGTGGGGAAATGGTACACAGTTTGTTCCATTTATCTCCCCCCGAGTGTCCCGCTCTCTCTTCCTGATTTGAAACACCTCCTAGACTCCTTGCCGGAGCCTGTGCTCCTGCTGGGTGACTTCAATTGTCGTCATTCTCTTTGGGGTGACGTTCTGACGAATACCCGGGGTCGCCTCCTTGAGCCGTTTCTCCTCTCTTCTTCCCTGTCTCTTCTGAATTCTGGTGAGCCCACTCATTTGGACTCTTGAACTCGCACCCTTTCTTGTCTTGATCTTTCTCTCTGCTCTTCTTCTCTTTACTTAGATTTCACGTGGCAGGTTCTTGATGACCTCCATGGAAGTGATCATTTCCCCATCCTTGTTTCCTTTTTCTCTTTTCGCCCTTCCCTCTCTTTCCCTAGGTGGCAGTTTGCTAAGGCGGACTGGACCCTATTTTCCCTCAGTGCTACTCTCTCTGACCTCTCCCTTCTGCCCCTCTCTCGCGCTCTCCTCCTTTTTCATGACGCTGTCTTCGACGCTGCCCTCCGCTCTATTCCTCGCTCTTCCTCTCGGGGTCCACGGAAGTGCGTTCCCTGGTGGAATGCGGACTGTGCTCGGGCTGTCCGCTGTAAGCGTGCAGCCTGGAAGAAGCACCGCCGTAGGCAGACGACCGATTCTTTTCTTTTCTTTCGGAAAGCGAGTGCGGTGGCCCGTAGGGCCATCCGTACGGCTAAACGTGAATGTTGGGCATCTTATGTCTCGACAATTACGTCCGAAACCCCTCTGGCCCAGATCTGGAAGCGTATCCGCAAAATAGCGGGTAAGTTCGTTCCCGATGTTTCACCGGTCCTTCACCTCCATGATACTCTTGTGGCGGACCCGTTGCAGGTCGCTTCCGAACTGGGTTCCCACTTTTCTTCTGTTAGCTCTGGTCTTCATCTTCCCCAATCTTTCCTTCTTCGTAAACCTGTCCTTGAGTCTCGTCCTTTAGATTTCTGCACTCATCTTCAGCTTCCCTATAATGATCCCTTCTCTCTCTCTGAACTTCGTTCTGCCCTGGCCCTCTGCGGTTCTACGGCGGCGGGCTCCGATGGTATTCATTATGAGATGCTTCGCCATCTCCCTCCGAGCACGTCTCAGTATTTACTGAGTCTGTATAATCGGATCTGGGAGTCGTCGTCAGTCCCTGAGGACTGGCTCGATGCCGTTGTCCTCCCTGTTCGCAAACCGGGGTCTCTGGGTACTTCCCCTAAGGACTTTCGCCCTATTGCTCTCACAAGTTGTGTCTGCAAACTCTTTGAACGTATGGTTAACGTTCGTCTGATGTGGTTCCTGGAACACCATCACCTCCTCTCCCCTTCTCAATTTGGTTTCCGCAAGTGCCGCAGCACGACAGATGTCCTGGTGAACTTGGAGGTCTATATTCGTACTGCTTTTGCTGCGAAGACCTCCGTTGTTGCCGTCCTTTTTGACCTAGAAAAGGCTTACGACACCACTTGGCGTTATCATATCCTATCTCAACTTCATTCTTTTGGCCTTCGTGGTCATCTCCCTCTCTTTCTCCGCAGCTTCCTCTCTCGTCGTTCCTTTCGGGTGCGCCTTGGTACCGCTCTGTCTCCCTCTTTTCAGCAATACGAAGGTGTGCCCCAGGGTAGTGTTCTGAGCACTACTCTTTTTCTGGTTGCCCTCAATGGTCTTCTTTCCTCTCTTCCTTCTGGTGTCTTCTCCGCTCTCTATGTCGATGATCTTACCCTTTGTTGTCAGGGTGATGATTCGCCTCTCCTTCAACGCCGGCTTCAACTTGCAATTGATGCCGTGTCGTCTTGGGCCACAGGTCATGGCTTCAAGTTCTCTACTTCTAAGACTTGTGCCATGACTTTTACGCGGAAACGGGTTGTTCTTCGTCCCTCTTTGTCACTTTATGGTCATCCCCTTGAATACAAAGATTCCGCGAAGCTTTTGGGGTTATTCCTTGACACTCGTTTGTCTTGGTCTCCCCATATCTCTTACCTCCGTGTTGAGTGCTCTAAGGCCCTTACCCTCCTTCGGGTCTTGTCCCATACTTCTTGGGGGGCAGATAGGCGCACTCTCCTTGCTTTACATTCCTCTCTCGTCCTGTCTAAGCTCGATTATGGTTGCCCTGCTTACTCGTCTGCTTCTCCTTCTACTCTTCGCCGTCTTGATGCTTTGCACCATACTGGGTTGCGCCTCAGTTCTGGTGCCTTTCGTTCGACTCCCGTCCTTAGCTTGTATGTTGACACTGGCTTCCTGTCTCTCCAGGACCGCCGTGATCGCTACTGTCTTCGCTATCTTGCGCGGTCCTTGCAACATCCTTCCTCTCGCCTCTGTCGTGCTTTAACTTTTACCCCTCCTGCGGTTCCTGTTCCTCTTCACCACCTCCCTCTTTCTGTCCGGTTATCTCGCCTACAGGATTCTCTTTCCGTTCGTATTTCTGATGTTTCTCCTCGTGTTGTTCCTTCTTTGCCCCCGTGGAGGGTCCCTCTTCCGCGGTTTTGTACATCCTTGACTCGTATCACTAAAGCTTTTACCCCTCCTACGGTTCTAAAACGCCTTTTCCTCGAGCACTTTTCTTCTCACTCCCGCTCCGTTTCTGTCTTCACCGATGGGTCTAAGTCAGCGGACGGTGTTGGCTACTCTGTTGTTTTTCCTGATCGCACTTATATGTGTCGCTTGCCTCCGGAGACTAGCATCTTTACAGCGGAACTTTATGCTATTCTCTATGCACTTCGTCTCCTGCTTTCTCGTTGTCAGTCTTCCTTTGTGGTTGTTGTTGACTCTCGTAGTGCCCTCATGGCTCTCGGGTGCTTTAATCCAGTTCATCCAGTAGTTGTCGAGATCCAGCATTGGCTGTTTCTCGTTCACAGTAAATTTAAGTCGGTTGAGTTTTGTTGGGTTCCCAGCCATATTGGCGTGTCTTTAAATGAGCGTGCGGATGCTGCCGCTAAGGAAGCTGTCCGCTCTTGTCCCATCTCTCGTAAAGGCATTCCGTATTCCGACTTTTACCCGGTTATCCATTCCTCAGTCCTTACCCGTTGGCAGGCTTCTTGGTTGTCTGTTACTGGTAACAAGCTACGTACTCTTAAATGTTGTGTTTCCTCGTGGCCGTCCTCCTTCCACCGTAACCGGCGGTGGGAAACAGCTCTGGCGAGGTTGCGTATTGGCCATACTCGCTTAACCCATGGTCACTTGATGGAGCGCCGCCCTGCTCCTTATTGTCCTAGTTGCATTGTCCCTCTTACGGTCGTGCATGTCCTTCTTGAATGTCCTGACTTCCAGGACGAGCGTGTGTCTTGCTTTCCGACCGCCCCTCGCGGTCACCTGTCCCTCGATAGAATTCTTGGTGACTCGGATACTTTTGATATCGTTCGCCTTATGCGTTTTTGTTCTCGTATTGGCATCCTTGGTGATATTTAGCGCCCTCTGATTATTTTGCGTATTTGATGGTGCTACATAGCCTTCCCGGTTTGGTGCCTTCTTTTGATAATTACTTACTTACTTACCCTCCAGTATGAATGGCATCACAGATCATTAACATACATAATCACAATCAAAATTTAGTCGTCTGAAGGTTGGTATTCTTTTACCTCCTGATATACTCAGTCGTCGTCTTCACGTGATGATGATGAATCTGGTGAGGCTTGTCATGAACATTACCTGCTGTGGAGGTTGGTTTCTGCTATAAAGTATTTGTTAGCACAGGGGAGTTGATTAGATGATGTTTTCTTGAAAGAATTCTGCAGCTGGCAACTGGGAGGCCGAGTGACATTTATTACTCTTCCAGTAAAGTAGTACCTTTCAGCTGGAGATTGTTTAGGAATAACGTGTATTGGAATAGCAAAACTTTGCAAAGGAAAAAATATTCCCCATGCAAAAAACCTGCATGGGGAATATGGTAGATGAAGTCAATAAAGGTTTTGATTGGATACGTAAAAGCCTAATTTTTTTAGTACTATTATTTTCTACCACAAACGTGGCCACACATTTACAATGCTAACCACATATATACATTTCCTTCTGCCTTCCATGTACAGGGTTAAAGATCTGTTCAACATATAATTCTGTGATTTATTGAACAAACAACCACAGAAGGTGATTGTAGTATTTTTAAAATGCTAAGCTAACCTACAAACCTAGTGTTTCAGGTGTTTTTTTACATAGTGTCATTAATGTGCATTTACAAGGAGAAATGCAGTTCTGACCAGTTTCCACTTACAATGTTGTTATGACTCCATATACACCAATCGTATTGGCATATGCCTTTCCATTGGAGACTTTCAGCGCCGTGAAGAGGGGGGACCTGCTGCCTGGGTAACAGCTTCTCCCCCGAATCAACCTACCCTGGCTTTGCATCCTGGTGAGGCCACTCCAGACCGACAACCAGAGCTCGACTCCAAAGTCTCCTGAGACTGATGGATGCCTACTACTACTACTACTACACCAAGCAAGACTGATGTATGTTGTGATCATACCTTAGTGTAATATTAGGCAGTGTAGCATACTATCAATGTATCTTGGATATACTATTATGTGCATACAGTATTTATACCATGTAATATATAGTGTCTTATACTTTATAATAATCACTCTTCCTTCTGCTTGGTCTTGAAGGAAGCTGGCTTCGGGTGAAAGGGGGGCAGTGATGATTTCTGACTTGTACCCGTAGGTGCAGGACTTGCACGTCCACCTCCTGGGGCTCGTGCGGCCCAGGCTCTGCTTCAGAAGGTTGGGGTCATTTTTGACCTTGCTGGGGTGGTTCTTCTCCGGCCCCAACCATGATTGTCTCCGGGTTTGGAGTCCTTGTCCCTTCTTTCACCAACATCGAGGTCAACCCCAGAGCTCACACATCCTGTGACGGCACTGGAACCAATCGTATTGGCTTTTGCCTTTCCATAAGAGACTTTCGGTGCTCTGTAGAGGGGGGGACCTGCTGCTTGGGTAACAGATTCTCCATATCAACCTACCCTGGCTTTGCACCCTGGAGGGGCTGCTCCAGAGCACAACTATATAGTCTCCTGAGACTGATGGATCCCTATTATACATATAAATCTTTATCATATTTCTACTCGTCTGTTTTCTCTACTTCTTGAATTAAAAGCCTTATTCCCCTAGACAACATTATAATGCAAGGCCACACACCAACTGTGACAAGGCTCTCTCAGAGACTCACACGCCGCCATTGTAACGGTCCCGCCAAATGTTTGGTGGGCCTTTAACATTACTATACTTGATTCTGGACTGTATATCACGCTCCTTGGGTCCTGTGGTTACGTTGTTTTGCTTGTCCTTGACATTATTATACGTGATTCTGGACTGCATATCACGTGCCTTGGGTTCTGTGATTACATTATTTGGTTTGCCTTTGTCATGTCTGCTTGTCTGTCCCCCAAAACTTCTTCCTCCCCAGACTCCACTGGGTCTGTCATTGCTGCGTCTGGCCTCGCTTCTCACTATGTTCTCCCGTAAGCTCTTGTATGCTTCCGTAATCATATCCGCCCTATCTGCGGCATCTTTCACATCCTTTACCCTTGCCTATTGGATTTTGAACTTTGTCTCGGGTTGCATTATTTCTAAGAATTTTTCCATTATCATTAGCTGTTTCAGATCAGCATAGGATTCAACTCCGGCAGCCTCAATCCACTTCTGGAATCGCCATTCCAGATCCCTTGCAGTCTCAGCAAGCGTGCTTCCTCCATCCTTCACCATCTCTCTAAAGCGTTTCCTATAAGCTTCTGGGGTTAGCTGAAATGAGCACAGTATGCTGCTCTTTACAGTTGCATATTCCTGGTATTCTTCTATTGTCAATTGGGTGTATGCCTCTCTGGCGGCACTGATTAATCTTAACTGGACCACCTGGGTCCATTCCTTCTGTGGCCACTCTCTGATGCCGGCTACTGTTTCGAAGTGCTCAAAGAAGCTCTCTGCCTCTTCGGGTAAAAATAGGGGAATATCCTTTTCCCTAACTCTATTATCTGGTGGGTGTGATATCTGGGTGGTGCTCTCTGGCAACCTATGATCGATCCTTTGTTCACCCAAGGTTCTATCTGCTTCCATATGCATTTGTTTGGTCCTTATCACGGTGGGTGTCTTACTGATGTTATCAGCCGTGATACATTTTTGTTGTCATAGAGAGCTAGTGAGAATTTGGTGGTGGTAGTCCTTACCAGGTTGTCTAGGGAGTATGAGGGGTAAGGGAAACAGCCTAGTACACGTCACAAATTTATACGTAAAAGTCACAGGATTACATTTAACAAGGCGTTTTCCTTACAACATAAGATCACTATGTATTATAACTCAAGTGGCTCTGACCACCCCACGGCTCACTGTCCCATTCCTGGTGTCACGCACCCAGCCACTAACCGCTATCATTCAACGACACATTTTTGCCTCTAGGAAACCTGGACTTTTATAAAACCTCTCCAACTTCTGCAATATTACTCTACCCAATCTTGCAACCCTGGATATGGACAAGGATAGGCTTATCTGACTGAACGGCCGGAGAAAACCCCTCAAATAGCAGGAACGGTCGGCAGTGATACACCTCCCCCTTCAGTCAAGATGGCGTCCACCTCTCTTGCCTCATCGCCCCTTAATACTCTACTCTTTACATATGCTATCAAACACATTAATAATTTTATTTACTGTATTCCCCCATGCATACATTTTTATAGAGTCCATTTTTCCCTTACATAGTAAAGCTATTCAAGTTCACATTATTTCTGATGATCTCCAGCTGAGAAGGCACTACTTTACTGGGCGGAGTAATAATGATGACTGGCGGCCTCTCTGATCTCAGCTGGGGATTTATATTAATATACACTCCCTGTGTCCACCAACATTTTACAACCGAAACCAACCTCTACAGGAGGTAAGGTTCGTAACAGTCCTCTCTTTTTCCCTTTCGACCTGGGCTCTTTCTTTCTCCTGTTCTAACTCCAGTTCTCTAATTCTGGTTTTCTCTTTTTCTTTCTCTGCTTCATTTTCCATCTGAAGTTCTAGCCTTAACTTCTCCAGTTGGAACTGTCTCTCCTCACGTTGCTGTTGCATCTGTTGCTCTAACTGGAACGTTCCCAAACTCCTGTTCCTGCTATTCCTGCTACTGCGGCTACTCTTACTACTCCTACTCGATCCCTGGGATCTCACTTCATCCTGCCCACCATCCTCCTTTCCACTTTCAGCTCCTTTCTGGGTTCCTTGTTCTGCCGCTTCACTCTTGGCTTTTAACTGCCTCAGGATCTTATCCTTCATCCCGGTCACTTTCGATGCCTTCACCCTGATGCCACATTTTTCAGC